>NC_058106.1:21313510-21546010 GCF_914725855.1 Thunnus albacares
TGGGTATTGAAGGGAGAAGACTGGTTTGGGGTGAGGTGGGAGGGGTGGGGGGCGGTGGGGGTGGGGGGGGGTTATCTTACTTTGACTCTGCAGTTGTTTCATCCACCACACCGCCAAGAGCTTGTAAGTGGAACTTAAGCCTCCAGTTTAGATCAGCGTTACTTTTAATGACCAGTTTGAGAAAGTGGGCAGGGGAGCTGTGTGCATTATTAAATGGAAATGAGACGAAAGGATGCATACAAATTACTGCATAATAGTGGTATCCAAAATGAGATCCATTGCTTGTTTTGCTAAAAGGGGTGCGCTTTCAGGGTCACACACCTAATAGCAAGGCCTGTCCTGACAACAGAGGCATTTCTCTTCCCTCCCCACATGCCTCCCTCTCCCTCTGTGCCTCATGCATAATTCTTGAGATACTCATGCAGAATGGGTTGTGACATGGAAAAATACACTAATTAAGCAAATGCAGAAAAGTCACTCATAGTTTAGAGTTTACTCAACACCTTGAAGCTCACATGTTTTCAATGATGGCAGACAGGATGTGTCAACATCCAGTTTGTTAAAATGGTTTTACCAAATGTACAATGCACTATATTGAACCATGCCTTCAACCTTTTGTCTCATTCTCTGCTTTTAACCACTTTCATGTGGCATATTAACAGGGTCTGACTCTCCCCTGCTATCATACTTAAGCTATGTGTATGTCCAGTGGCTAGGCTAAAGCTGTAAAAGCCAGGTAAAATCAGAGGTGAGCCAGGCCACGCTCTGATGGCATGCAAGGGCCATAGTCTGAACTTTTTCTCCCCACGGACAAGAGCAAAACAGACGGCAGCCATTTCTGGAATGTCCTCCTTTATTCATGTCTGTTAAAATGCAAAGTAAACCTTTCCAGAAACAGGATATTGTAGCCCCTAACCACCAGACCCCTTCTACATGCCACATTATGGCCAATCTGAAAGTAAGTTGTATAGACAGACACTGCTGCAATGCGCTTTTAATAAAGGCTGTTATTGCCCTGGTGATGCAGAGTGGATATGAGGATGAGGACTGTGCGGGCCTGGATGAGTAGGGCCCCAGAGGGCCTGCAGCTCAGTCAGGCCTCCGTCAGTCGCCTGCCTTCTAATCCCTGTCCGAAGGGCATCTAGGCAGCATAGGAAATTGTTTGCTGTCCGCAGAACGTGCCAGGAAATTCATAAATACATTACTTTTCATTTTGAAAATATTACAAAAGACCAGACGTTTATTAAAAAGCCAAAATGATGGCTTTATATATTTTCCAGTTGTGTATCAGCATTCATATGACCCTGCTGCTCTAACTAACACAAGCAAGTCTTTTCTTCCCTGTACCCACTGCTTTATGGACAGGCTTGGTTTGGATTCCTCTGCTGGCTCATCCTGTGATAGCAAATTGACCAGAAAGCCACCACTCTATTCTGGGATAGGCTGTGAATGAAAATGTCTTGTGTTCAGATTTTTACTACCTCTCCTGACTGAACCATCGTTCTGTAAATACTGGCTAGCTTAGCCCCTTGGGCTGGATGGTGGGTAAAGTTTGTTTCCTCGTCTGCCAGCCTGCCCAACATTTCTGGCCTAAAGGAGAACAGAGGGAGCATAAATGTCAAAAACAGGTGTCTATAGATTAAAAGACAGAGTTGATCAGAAAAGTGATCAGTTCAATGAGGACAAATCGAGTCATGCTGAAAAAGTAACAGCCTCTTTAAAAATAGGACATGAACCTTTGAATGCAGTAGTTGTACTTGGGTAGATTTGCTCATGTTGTTTTCACCTTGTGTGTGCTCCGTATGTTTTATGCCCTGTGTGTGTGATTTCACTGTCATTTATGCCATGTGGGTGTAAATATGTGCCAGATTTTATTTTGCAAACTCGCATACCCATAAATGAGCACACACATAGGTGTCCACACTGAGAATCAGGCCGTGTGTGGGTGCGAGAGGCTCTCTCTGTCATCAAGCCCATTTTCAGAGGAGACTGGCAGCACATTATAATATTGGTTTCCCTCTCTCTTGTCATTACCAGACACTCTCCTTGAAAGCTGATCCAAAAGATAGACAGTCCATCAGGAGACAGTCATCTCATTTGTACTTACTAAACGTGTTAATGAGTTCTATTTTCAGGCCTAGAGGCTTTGCTGCTGGATATTGGAGCAGAGGTGGTGATCGGTGGTGTGAGGTGCCGGATTGCAGGATCAGGAGGGAGCTCAGAGGGAGGGGAGGGAGGTAATGCAGTAGCCCTGCTGCCCCTCATGTCACTCATACGGAGTGACCACAGCCTCCACAGGGGCTGCCAGTCAGGGCTGAGGGCGGGAAGTCTGTGGTCAGACAGACAGATACAGACAATGGAAGAGAGAATAGATTAGGTGACAAAGACATAATGGTTGTGATGGGTTTAATTATAGCAGCCTGCACGTCACTGTCATACAGGTACATGAGGTGAAGGAGAAACAAGTCCATTTTAGACAGAGAGACATGAGATAGTGACTGATTTTAAATGAAATGTGTTTGATAGAGCATAGGGCTGATTCATTAATGCAGAATGTTTTGTTTTCATATTCAACATTTTATTTTTAGTGCAGTCATATGTGAGTGTCCTATACAAGTGGCTTACTTTTCTTGTTAGAGAATATGATGCAGGTTTTGTCAACGATTATTATAATATTATAATTATAATCACAAAGAGCCAGTTGTGAGTGTCACACAACCAACACACCCACTTTGGTTGATTATCCTTGTCAAAAAATGCATAGGCAGCACATTTTATACGCATAAATGCACTGCAAAACAGTGCAGATACATTCTCTCTCTCTTTTTTTACTGTTAATACATAGTAGTTTTGATATTTTATTTTCTCATAAGTTTTCTACACAATACTTAGTTGAACTTCCCCCTAAGGCTTACATTATCATCTTACACCCAGCACGTTCTCATCTATGATATTGATTGTAGTGCAAGTGTATGCCAGGTAGTTTAAGAACTAGAACCAATAAATTGTTAAACACTTAGATTGCTTCATTTGTTACTATGTTTTGGTATTGGGTGAACAGTGCTGCTCGCTGTCAGAATTAGGCAGCTCAATTTGACCATAGGCAGCATCAGAGGATTCAAAAGAAGCGGGGGTAAAGTTTGGGAACTATTGAGTGGAGGCTAGGAAAGTTTTATTTAGCCATTTTTAATAAGACTGTTTGTGCCCCCCCCCTTGCCTCCCCACACCCGAGAGAGCTGGAGGATCAAAGAGCATGATCTGTGCTATGGATGAGTTCACCCCTGGGTCCAGCAGAGACGATCGGCCTCGCTGACAGCAAAACAAAACCAGAGAATGAAGGATGCCCTATCCAGTAGCATGTTGCCCTCACACTTTGAAGGCTCCATTAGAATGAGGGCAGATGAAACAAAGACTGGCTGAAAGCACAGATGTTGTGATTCATTATCCACTCTGATAGATAGGCATGAGTAGTGAACAGAGTGTGTGTAAGTACATGCGTGTGTATGTTGCTTAATTTGCAAATTTATATTAGTTACATTTGAAGAAAACATCCTTAAAAACAAAACAAAATAATGCAGTACAGCATGCTCATGCGTGGACACGCACGAAGCACACACATGCGTCCATGTTTTGAATGCATTAGCAAAAAGAGTCCCCTGCAGTACCTCAACCACATCAACTAAAAGCAGCCAGGCAGATGGCAGCAATGAGAGAAGTACAGAAATAATTCAATAGTGAACCTTTCTAACCTTTACCTGTGGGTGTGAGCACCAGTCATTGATTCACGCTGTGCCTGACAGTACACTACACACCACCTGAGGATGGTGAGAGGAGGGTGGATGAAGAGAAATGGATGAGTTTAGTGAAAAACACAAAAGGATAATATGAGTGGGTGGGAAGCTCTACTGTATGTCAGTGATGGTAGTGTACGACATGAAAGGGAACTTTCCACAGATATTGGAAAATATTTTGCACTAGTTTTCAGAAATACTGCCCCCCACCCTCTCATATTGGCCCCTATGTAGATAACTGGGTATCATCCGCAGACAGAGATTCTCTGGGGCTTGTGTCTGCCTAGTTCAAGAGAATTAACTTGTAAACCTAAAGCCCGGTGAGACTGGTGATCTGGGAAATGCTGTAAAGAACACTGTGGTTGATGAGTATCATCATCACATCATTGTCTCTTGTTGTGTGGCGGCTGCTGACTGGCCAGCAGTGACCCCTGTGAAGGCACTGTTTGTTAAAGAAAAGAAGTCAAGATTTTGAGGGAGCGCCAACAGTCCGGCTCTGTTTAACCAGATGGAATCGCCTGCCTAGTGACAATCCAAGACAAAATAGTATTTGTTTTGTAACAATCTTCGACATTCTTACTGTTTGACTGAGTTAGATTTATGGTGTTCCTCCTGGTCCAATGAATGGCCTATCTCTCAAAGTCTCTCTTTGTCTGGCTGGAAACACTGTTCTGAGACTACTGTTTTATTAGTTGGCTGTGGATATGTTTTTCACGCAGAGCATTTGGAGCAAAGGAGCTTGGATGAGCATAATTATGAATTATATTTAAGTATAAATAAATAAGATGCCATAAATGAGATGCCAGGCATTTATTTGTAAATGCACACTAAAGAGATCAAGTTCCACCTTGTCTATAGGAAGGGAAAAATATTTTTAGTAAACAATATGATTTGGACCAAAGCCCTGGGGTTTGGACCCATAATCAATCCCTCAAATACCAACAGCAGATTTTTTTTATGTACTAGCAATATTGTTTAACTACTTGCTCACAGTAGAACTGCCTGTCTGGCGACACATGCATCCTGTGACAAAAACATGGATATAAAGAAATAAAAGTTTACACGTGTATTCCTGGCTGACAGACGTCACAGTGTTCATTTTACTAAAACTGAAAACAGCACAGTACATAAGTAGCCCTCTGCTTGCAGTAGAAGAAAAAAAGTTGTTTTTTTACATAATAAGCAATGGGTGACTTTTTGAAATAAAGCATGTGCAAGTTGGTTTGCTGAATTTCCAGTTGCTTTACTCATTGCCTTCAAAAATAACTACTGTATATTTAGTCATTATATGATGATTTCTAAATCATGTTGCAATTCACAAGTGTGTTATACCTTTTTAGTGTTTTATATTTCATAGCATGTTCATTTGTGAATCCCTTAATATTCTTTTCATTTAAAACCAGATTTGCAAACGTACTGTATAGTAATATGAGAGAGAAGGCAAATATGTTGGAAACAGCAGAAAAACCCACCCTGACCAATTTGAAGCATTAAGATGAATAATCCACTGTTTAGAAAGCAAGCAAAGGTCAATTTTCATGCTACTTGCTCAGTAAGCATACAGGAGAGCATATCAAGTCGATTCAGCTGCGCTGCGCTGCACAGTCAAGAGGGAAGGATATGCAATTTCGGTCCCCTTTTGAGTTGGTCTGCAATGTAAGACCAAGTGCTGCTATAAAAAGATTTTCCAGTTTCCACTCAGGAGGCAGATGGACTTGTTTTTTTAAGTTGTAATGTAATGATATACATGGACTTGAATTGCTAGTTTGAAAGGAGTATATTGATGTTTGTCCAGAAATACTCAGGTGTGTAATCTGAAAGTATGCGACAGAGCAACAACCATTTCAGTGAGCTTCCCTTAGCTGTTAGTTGCATGTTGTAGTAGAGGTTGGTGATGAGTCGTTAATCTTATAAGCGGCAAATGAAAACCCAACCCATGTATGTGAGGAGAGAAAACCATGTGTCAAGTGTAAAATGTTTAGCAGTTACATATTCATTTTATTGAACATAAAATTGTTCTCTAATTACATCATGCTGAATATTGCTATTTTAAGCAGTGGATGGAGTGGATACAGTGTGGATGGTTTAAAAAATATACAGAGGAATAATGGTGTGGAATTTGTTATTTATCAATGTATGAAATGGACTACAACTAGCATTAATGACAGTTTTTCCTCACAACACCATCACAGCAACATCTTGTTTAGCCTTGATGCATCATTTAACATTTTGTTACAAATGATGATTATTAAAACATAGTTGTACGCCGCAAAGGGCTCATTATTTTTAGTCTTTATTTAATAATTTATTGGTGTTTATTTAGCATTAAAAAAAAACAAACATTAAAAATCTATTATTAAGAATCCATTATATAAATACTCAGGTGAAACAGAATCACAAAAATAACACTTGAAGTGCAAACACATTGTAGTTAAACTATTTTTTTAATTCTTTTTTTTACTATAATTTTGAGGGACTCCTGGCATATGATCATTTGCATTTTTTCCCTCATTTTTATCTCCATTTTCTATTACGAGAAGCACATTCTGAACTGTGCTTGTCTCAAGAGGACCTCTTTTACCGTAATCTACAATGAAAAGTGTCTTCCTGCAGCAGGAAACATATCAACTTTTGGTTGCATGGGGACATAAAATCTGGATTGATCTGTTCCTTTCAAAAAAAAAAAAGAATCCTGGTATGTTTCTGTGAAATTCTGTAAAAACTGAGAAGGGTGAACCTTAACTTTGCCTGATGACTGGGGGTGCTTTGTAAATGAGTTTCTCTCATTTATATGTTGAATATTTCAAGCACTTGGGAAAAGTGAGATGGGGCACATATTGGTGTCTGAGATGTATAATGGAGAACACAGTAGATGTGTTTGAGTCCATGTCACAAGTTGTTGTCAGTCTAACAGGCAGCCCAGCACTCTGAGGCTGACTAGATTTAAGGTGGCACAGGGGCCAGTATGGCAGCCAGAATTACGAAAAATGGGCTGCGTTTTTGTCATGTTAAACTGGGCAAAAGAATCTAATTGGGTGGGGAAGAGCAAATGGCAATGCCTTCTTTGTTTAAGGGTCCTCTGCAGTCACTTTGCAAGAGCCATTGTGCATTGACCACAATAGCATTAGTTTGTGCTCTTGTTCTGGGCTCTTCTTTTCTCTGGCTCTCTGCAGTCAGCTCCTGTCCGTTCCACTCTGTCTCCACTCTTCACTTCCACGCTCCACCAGTGCTGAGGAAGGGACTCAGAAACATGCCCCCCATCATGACCACCTCAACCTCGCCTCTTCCTATCCTGTATTACCCCAACAATCACCATCATCATCATCCTCAATCATGCCTGTGATGCTTCCTTATCCATACTATTAAAAAGATAAAGATAATGAAAGAAAGGCACCTTTTTCTGCTTTGTTTGTCATCCACTTCTGCCCTGATAAGAGAATCATTATATTTTCTGGTTATCAGTTTTAAAGAAGCTAATCATTCAATGATAAATTATTAGAATGGATTGGTCTTGCCACGAGGTCTTGAAAATACAATGAATAGATTTGTAGTCATGGAAATAATTGTATTTTCTAGCATCATAAAACAATAAGACAATGCATGTTTTTAAGTTATTTTTCTTGCCATGAATCACTATCAGCAATGCAAAACAGCTGCAAATCTGACTGACTCTTGATTATTCAATAGACCTTAACAGTGGAGTAACACTGAAAATGACTTTCAATGGGCAACCATCGGAGTATACCCCAGTACTTATAATGATTCCTCTCAAATGAGAGCATTTTTTTCATGTTCTTTTATCTAGAGATAGGGACCATCTTTAAATTAGTGCTTGAGCCATTCTACAAAGAAGAGCACTTACCTTTCATGATGTCTTCTCAGAGGAAGCCAAAGCAATTCTCATGTTGCTTGGTGACCAAGCCTGCTACTTATAGTGGATTATAATGCAGAAGAGGTAAAATACATTTGGTGGTCTCGATATGATGTAGAAAGTGGATGTTAACCCTTATTGAATATTTCTAATTTCATTTCTTGAAGAATATGCTACAATAAACAGTTGGTAGCAGGTGATTAAATAAGGCCTCTCTACAATAGAACCCACTGTAGGTTACAGTCTTGCACTACCTCCAGCAAATCCATGTGCAAATTGTATAACGACTAACCTCAGTATATTTAGTGCACTGTTAATGGCCCTCTGCCATGTGAAGGTGTAATCATGCGTGATAAAAACCGGGCCCAAGTTACTAACCTAGGAGCAATCTTGTGTGCATTAAAGTGTCCTTTTTTTGTTACAAAGGTCATTCATAACTTGGTCGCGTTGTTGATGTACAGTGAGAGATATTGATTGATTAATGCATTAAGTGCTCACAATCCATTAGTTTCTGTGAAAGGGACTGGAGAGAAGACTTGCTCTTTCTCTTACTATGTATTTTCACCTCCCCCCGTTGTTCAAAGGGCATCATTTTTTGCTGGCAAAGTTTAAGGGACAAAACCCAGAATATCTGCCAAGTAATGCATTCAAAAGAACATTGGTTCTCATAAGTGTCAGTTCAATTACTCTGAAAAGCTTGACAAGGAGTTGCTCTTGCATTAGCCTTCTGTTCACCCTGACCCACAGAGACTATGTTGTTCACAGTCTTCACCTACTGTAGAACAAGCATACTTCAGCAGTTGAAAGTAAGAAAAAGATTTATTGTCTTGTCTGTGCAATTCTAGGAAAGTAAGAATTCACCAGAATTATGCTATCTGCCACTTCTTATTACATCATAGTGACAATTATTTACAGTATTTGAGGGGTGGCAATGGACCATAAGTTAAATTAAGCGATGACCAGGAGTATTATTTTCATCCTTGCCACTGTTTTAAGCAGATTTTTTAAGCCATTAAACAGAGTAGACACAGATATGCTTTTTTTAAAAACTATGTATCTTTTCAGTATGGTTTTCAAAACCAATGAGAGCAAGGGTCATGGGGTTGCTGCCTTACTACTTAGTGACAAGGAATAGGAGACCTTTATCGCCTGAGCCCTAAGCAGGAAAGCTGTGAAAGGGGCCTGAGAGTCAGTCATTACCTTAGAAACATGGGCTGCATTAGAGATTCATAACAGTGTGCCATCTCTGCACCTTTCATCTCCACCAGGGCCAGCTCCATTAGGATCTTTTATCTTTGTGCTGATGGCTGCTCTTGATAATGGGGCTGCCGAGAAATCCCAAAAAGTAAAGACTCAACTCTGACACTACTGGCCCTCCTTTTCTTCAAGTACAGTAGTACATCAGAGTACAGTAGAACATATGCACTCTTATTTGCTGTCTGAAAAAACAGATTTGGTATGTTTGTATTCATTGAAATTTTGGTAGCACTTTAAGTCCCCTTATTAAGCATTTATAAGCAATATGCAAATATTTAATAAATAGATTATAACACACTATGATGTTGTCATACACACTATAATGTGGTTATAAGCAGATATAGTATAAGGACATTTTTAAATGTTTATTCAGTCTTTGTCAGCAATTTTGACTTGTCCTATGAAGACATATTTTATGTTATTGAAACTGTGTTTTACTATATTTTCATTCATTATCTGTTTATACACCAGCCTCCACTTATGAGTGCCCAGAGGAGGAGTTATACTTGCTGACAAATAATTAATAAACCCTTTATCTGCAAACAGCTGCACTATAGTATGTTGTATAAACCATTTATGAAATGTTTGTACACTGCTGATAAATGCTAAATGGGGGGACTTAAAGTGTTACTGGCATTTTTCTTAAGTTAATATCCGTTATTGCACTGGTTTGTGGCTTAACCACAGCATAGCAGTTACTGTCCCTCTCATGTCCAATCACCTTTGACAGAGCCTACTGCAGTCTGTTATGGAAGTGATGATGCAGCCAAATGCAACAAAATGAATATTTTTTTGTGACATTTCTTTTTATCTTTGCTATTAATCAGAGTTTCTCTCCTACGTTCATGACTGGTAAAGATTTGTGAGGTAAAAGTTTATTAAAATATTGCCATTATTCCTGCTGATGCCCCCATGAAAATGCATTAATGATATCCCATGCAAAGCCTCATTGAAAACTTCGCTTTTGGGCAGACAAACACAACCGCATAATGGTATAGTAATTCATGCAAGCCAATGTTTTTCAAATGTTACAGTAATTATGAAAAATATTCTTACTTTTCCCCTACATAGCCGCAGTAGAGCAAATCTCATTTCCAAGGCAAAGCGGAGAAGGAACACACTGAATAATCATTGTGTTTAATGCTCTGGTCATAATCCCAGGTTTTATGATGGTTTTCTAATGATTTTCTAATGATGTTAAATATTAGTAGAGAGTACAGCCATAATTTGAACACAGCAGTCGTTTTTTCAATGCTCTATCAGCACACCCGATTGCAACTACAATGAATATTGCACTGGGAATGAGATTTAAGAGCCATCCCTTTTGGTGTTTTATTTTGCCGTCTCCTCATCTGCCATAAATCCTCATTGCTGTGCTCTTGAAGCCTCCGCCCTTGCCTGCCTTCCCCAGGTGGGAATACAATTAGGTGCAGGGGCCATTTCATTCAGTGCCACTGTCTGTCCACCGCAGTCATTCGTAAAAAACGCTGGAGCTGTCCCAGTAGAGAAAACAGTGGACTCCTGGGAAATATAAAAAACAAGGAAAGAAGAGGGAGAGAAACAGAGAAGAAAATAGTGGAGAGATGAGAACAAAGATGGAAAAAATCTCCAGAATTGCTGTCACAGGAGATACAAGTTTGGCCTCTGATGAGTGACAATATTGAGCAAAATATGTATTGGAGACAAAGGCTTTGTCTCCTTCCTGTGCCTTTTCAGTGAATTACACCTCTCCACCCCCTACCCCCAGCTTTTTAATTAAATGGCTGCAGCTCCATCTCTCTATCCGTAGCTCCCCATTACAGAGGCTAGATAAGGGATTGCTATCTGTAGCATGTTAAGAAAGGCTGCTGGGCAGCCAAGCCTCATGAAATTTGTCACAAGATCTCATTTTCCTCATTGCCAGACGTGATGCTTATAATTGATGTGGAGGCAGCAGTAATTTATTGGCCGTCCGCAATTATCATCCCCTTCTAGCAGGGGGATGTGACTGCAATTTATAAGTGTGAGTGCGTGTGTGTTGTTGGTGTGTCTGGGGTTGGGGAGGGTGACATTGTATCATATAAATTAACGCAAAAACATGTTTCTCCTTATCGGATGGTAAGTGTGTATGTGTGTGTGTTTGCCACTAAAGAATGCAAATTAATGGCAGGCTCCATATCATAAACAATATGGGGCCTGTAATGCAGCCATGTTTGGCTGAGGTGTCGAGGCTGTCAGTGCGCCAGCTGGACTTTCACACACAGCCGGGGGGTGGAAGGGCAACCAGAAGCCTGGGAGGTGGGTGGGGGGGGTCAGAGAGGGCGGGCCAGAGGGGCAGAGGGGGCTGGTGCCGCAACCCTTTGTCCACAGCTCCTCCTTATGTCTTTAGGGTTTGTTTTCACATAGTAAAAACAATTACCCTGGGGGTAGATTGTTAATAATGCCGCTGTCTGAATACTGAGACGGTCATACTTAACACAGTCAGTCATTTACTAGTGTACTTAATCAAAAATGTACTTCTCCTGTTAACTTTTCACTGGCACATTCAGAAATGCACACTGTGTCCAAAGGAAATTTACCAATAGAACAGTCACAAAGTGAACTGAAGGAAACTGTGGGTATTAAGAAGCTTCTCCCTTTGTAATACACACCTGAGGTGGCTTATGATTTCAATACACCTCCCTAAATTTCACTTCCCATGGAGAATATGGATTTCTCTGTGCTGTTCATAACATTACAGAGTCAAAAATAATAGATTTTCACATTGCCAATATGATCTGCACTGCATTAATAAAATCTGCATTCATTAACATATGAACATCATTAGTGGTATCAAGGCAGCACTTCAGCTCAAAAATGAGGCAATTCATGGCTTCTTTGTACTATATGAACTCACCAGGCAGAGGACAGTGTGCTACAGTCAGTGTTGTCCACACATTAGTAATGGTGGCTGGTATTTTCTTTGGTGTGGGTCCATGGGTCCTTCATGCACAACACACTTTATTGCCATTAGAAAGTACTACATTTACTAAAACGACTAAATGTTTTTTTCAAGACTTTTTGCTTGACAAAGTAGAGATTCAAATAACGATAATTTAGATCTTGTTTTCTATTCACCATCTGTGGCTTAGCTTCACATACACACAACTACTAATGTCACTGAGGGGAAAAGTCTTATGTTCTGTGCTCTTGCAGTCTTCAGTGCACTCTTTTGTACGCTCTGCTCTATAGACGAATAGCAGGTTTAGTGGTGCACAGATTTTCCTGTTGCACAGCAGTGAGCTCCATGGTCAGAGTGGATTGCTGTCATGCCATGGTGGGGAAGAGATGAGGAAGATGAGGGCTGTCACCAGCAGCCACTCTGAGCATGCTCTGTTTGTCTTGGGAAATAGAACCTGTTTGTTTTGTCTACCTGCACGCCTGTTGTGTGCAGTTGCCAAATTAGACTTTCAAATCAAGAAGCCAGTGGGAGACCAAGACTCTAGTTTTCTCCTTCCCTTTAATAATCATCCCTGTTTACTCTTCAGGGAGTCATCTATTTTTTTTTCTTAAATGCGCCCTCTAAGCAGGGAGAGTGTCTTTAATAAAGCAAGCAGGCATAGCGCCATTCCAACATGTGAATTGCACAGGAGAGAATTGAGAGATGGAAGCAATAGAGGAACACCAGAGGAGGGGGGAGGTGGGGCTGCTGCACTGCACCCTTCATGCTATTATCTTTATGGCATAGCAAAACATGCTTCAGGCAATCAGCATGAAATTGTTAATTGCTCAGCCCACTTGTGCGTTGCTCAGGGGACGGGGCCTTCAGGAGGTCCCACATCCAGTGAGTAAGGGGTGCTCAACTAACTGCCTCCATGTCTGCCGTTTCACACCACACATAACACTGTCCAGCAAACATGTTCATCTCACTCTCAGTGACCTTCACAGAATTGTAGTGGCAATCACCAGGGGCTCATTCCACATAGTGTATTTAAGAATTAATTGTAGCTACAAAAGAATGTGTGCTTGTTTAACAAATTTTGTTCACAATGAACTGGGCATAGAATTATCTTTCATATGTGCATCAAGGGTTCTGTGTGTGAAGTCTTAGAATATACTGTAAATAAACACAACATAGAGACAGAAAAATATTATTATATTATCTATTTAGCAGGTATGGTTCAATGCAATATTTTTCTGGGGATTCAGGTGTGCTGTCTTTGTATGTTGGCCTATGTCAGGTCTTTGTTGCCTTTTTAGTGAGGGAGCTGCAGATGTAATGAAGACTGTTTGACATAGGAGTCAAAAGTGAATGAACCCAAGCCCTTTGTAAAAAAAAAAAAAAAAAAAAACGGCTTTCGTGCAGACTCGAGAGGCATGAGGCCACCTCTTTGTCCAGGGTATGGTCATCACAGAGGGCAGCATTGGCTCCAACACGATTCCATGCACACACAAACAAATGCACCTCTCACCCCTGTTCCAATGCACTTCTCTCACCTTCTAAGAAGTTGCTCCAGGTGGCTCAGAGGAGGATATGTAAGACATCTTTTCAAAATGAACACCACCCCACCCGTTACATGCTCAGTCAGAACATAATGCCCCTCCTCCTTGGCTATCAGTTTTGTTCCTGTTGGAAGAGAGGGAGAAAGAGCAAGGTTACATGGGGCGTCATATTAATGGGGCCTGTCATGCGCGTTGATCGTCTTAGGCGTGGAGGAGGATGAGCGCTCAAAAGGTGTTGTCTTCAAATAGGATTTCTGCAAGTGAGACATCCTCGTTGGGTGATATCCCCCTCAGAGCAGCCACTTTCTTATAGAATGATCTGTTATTAAGCAAATGAAGTGCTGCGGGCCCAACGGTAAATCCCTCCACTTTGTCATGGTGTGCTCTCAGTTATCACACCCTGCTCCCTCATTCATTCCTGATGTTCTACCCATTTCACCACGTTATACAATGGCACACCAGCCTTGTATTTGAAGTCAGTCGTCCTTTTGGAACACGCGTGACACAGAGAGGATTCCAAGTTGTAATCAATGACTCCTTAAAAAGGTGCATTGATCTTATTTTTAAAAGGAAGTTTGAAACTGAGCAGGATTTTCCTCCTGAGTAGAGTAAAGTTAAAGGCACAGCCTGTGATCAAAATGTCAACAAAAAGGTAGACCCAAGACTTACACTACAAAACAACTACTACTATCTTTCATCCTTAATACTAACTCTTCATTTATTTAAGTTATGTAGATTAATATACCTCACGTTTCTTTTTTACTATTAAATTAGTAAGTATTTAAACTATTAATATCTTAAAGAAAAGTGTGAGGGCAGTTAGAGTATCAGGGCGCAGCTGTTACAGCATGTGTGTCAGATCAGTTAAACTTCTCTCCCCCCTCTCTCAGTAGTGTATAGCTTGCCTGTTGCACCTCCTGTCTTTAATTTTAGGTCCTTAAATCCATTGGGCTTCTGTTACTGGTGGCAAATCAAAGGAATGTTTTTCTCCCGCACCCCAACATCAGCTCAGTCAGTCAACTGTGCAACAACCTCAACTTAAGGAACAATTAGGAAATCTCTAAATAAAGTTTGGTTTGACATGGGGCTTCTGTCCCAGCCATCCACATACATAACAGAGGAGGAAAAGGGGCGATCGGAAGGGGGCGGGTAGACAGGGGGAATGGCAACTGCTAGACAGGAATTGATTGCATTAATTGATATGCCAATATGTAAGCTTGTTACATCCACCATTGCTTAGGATGATGGCTAACAGGTCCTGCTGATCAATGGAACCAATAAAGGCCTCATCCATTAATGAGCAATGTGGTAATTAATGTTATCCCTAAACCAATTACCACAGGCAGTGCATCTACAGGAAAACACCGCAAGTAGTCCAACCAGGTTATCTCTGTTATACTCTTAGCAATTTTCTCATGTAGCCTCTTTACTGCTCTGTGAGTTAACATGGCTGTAAGGCTGCACTCTAGTCCAGTCTATTCACAGCACATACAAAAAATGTTATTGTAGGGTTATTGCAAAGGTTATCAAACAAATTGAAAATAAATTTTCAAAAGAGTTTTATTTAATATTGTATTTAAATGATACCACATTATTTATTGCCTCTGCCTTAGAGAACCAGCTAGCCACATATTCTAACCTAATCCAATTCATCTTGTTCATTTACAGGGGTTCAAGTTTGTAGAGCTGTAACTTTATTGTTTTTGTTAGGATCCCTCTTTCGCTCAGTCTCCTAAATCTCCATTTCCTCCTTTCTCTTCTTCTCCTCCCCCTCCTTTTTCTCCCTTTCCACCTCCTCCCTCTTCTTCTTCTCTAATATTATGTGTACAGCAGACACTGAGGTAGTTAGGTGTCAAATGTTCCCCACTCTTCAGACAACAACCAAAAAAACCCCACAGATATCACAGATGACAGTGATATAACAAACGGGTTTGTTGGACAATAACTCTTGCACCATATAATTATTATGCCTCTAATTACACATGTTACATGCAGTGTAGTCTATGTGGTGAAGAATGTGTCTGTAGCAAGTGTCCATTGCCACAAAAGCCTGATTGTCTTGACGGTTGCGACACAGACCAAACCACAGATTTAGAGCCAAGAAAACAAGCCAAGAAAACGACAAGTGTCTCCAATAGACACACTGTCTGTACATGAATAATAGCAGGCTTATAAATTGATACTATTGTTTTAATGTTTTAAAGTAATAATTGTCTTACCTATTCATTACCTTATTCATTTTCAATCATCTCATCTTCAAATAACACAGGGTTTTCTGCATTTTATTGCAAGGTTATTGTTAAGGAACAAAAGAGAAGTATAGTGTGACTGTTGATGCTTTACTGTGAGTCTGACATTGAAAACAATTGAGTGTTAAGTAAATGACAGTCACACTGCTTGTCGGCCCTACCCTCTTCCTCCAGCCATTTACAGTAAATGCATTTCATTCATTGAGCTTAAATGGCAGCTGCAGTTGGTTTCAATTAATTATGGAAGCTTGTCTGAAACTTGTGTTTGTTCAGTCTTGCGAGACATAAGTATTATATGTCACTTGAATGTGTGATGTGGTGTATATTTAATGTATTTAAGTAACACCTAAATGCAGGAACGATACTATTCCTGTAAATAGACATTTATAATGTGAACATTCATATATTTATAACTTACTTCTCAATTTGGAAAGGAAAGCTGTTATGAACACATACAACTAACAAAATACAGGAGAAAGTTCATGCTTATACATTAATTACTCCTCCTTAAACAGAATAAACAAGATAAGAAACAGAGCTAAGTGTGAGATGATGACTTATTAGTTGGGATAGTGCAGAAAGGCCCATCTGTCTCTCTGCCTATTATCCAAGGCCTTAATCGGGACTTACAGCAGGGCAGGCTAAATAAACAGTAAGTAAGTTGTCTTGGGTAGAGGAACGTCAATGCCTGCAACTTGCTCAAGCCTTTACTCTGAATGGTTCTGTATTGACCCCTCAGGACCCCCTGAGAATTCCCTAATTGAAAATTAATATTGAATCAATGCCGCGGGCCATTTGCATATTGATTATAAACATCCAGGAAGGCACCGAGTATGTCTGGGATCAATAGGGCCCTTCTGCAGCAGGCCGAGTGCACTACATCACATGGCAGCTGCTTGCTCCTGAGGTTAATGACTGCTGCTTGTTAAGGAGCTCTTGTCAGGTAGAATCCAGCCGCAGGGTCTTTCTGCCAAAGCTGGCAGCAGGTGAACTGTGGAGGGTGGAAGAGGGGGTACTGATGGTGCTGATGAAGGGGAAATATGGGATTCGGGCAACCCCATATGTTTTAAGTGACATAGAGTCCAAGTGTTTCTCTGCATTACCTGTGTAGCGACTAGTAAGCATCGTTGTTGCTTTGAACATGAGTTTATATCCTCTTTTTGGCACCCTAATGTTAAACTCTGATAACTCCATAACACAGACCATAAAATGCTCCAAACATGTGTGTTTATATTGTATATGTCAGTAGCGAACCGTGACTCTTAAACCATGGCCCTCTGACCCCCCTGTTCCCTCGCTGGGGAAAAAAAGCAAACTACCAGCCTAGCTTACTGTGTCCTCTGCTATTGTACTGCAAAAGTTACCTATGACAGTTCCAGTTCTGAAACAAAAATTAAGACGCTAGTCCAGCCTTAGCAATGCAATGAGCAAACAGCCTGGAGAAAGTGAGAGTTATCACCATAACAAAAAACAGCCAATATAAGAATCATATCATTAGATTGGCACAGCAGCCTATTAAATATGTATGTTATGGTTTATTTAGTCATTATGCAGAATTACCGGTCAGTCTGTAAATTTACCAACTCAGCTAAATTTACACATTGACCAGTAATTCTGCATAATGACCATTTCCCCAAATAAACCTTAACATATACAAAACAGTGGCGTTGACAGCCAAAATAAAATCAGTTGGCATGACAGCCTATTAGACTTTAAATAACTTACCCTTTGATTATTGCATTACTTTTATTTCAAGCTTCATTCGAAGTTAATCTTCAAAATGGCGTGGATAATAAATTCGCAACGATGTCCTCCTCACTAGCTGTAACGATACTCGTGCCTTCCATCGTGAACCAACAGGCTAGTTAACTAGCTAGTTTATCTGCATTTTTTCTTTTTTTTCCCTGCTAGCTTGTTATTCATGTCCCCCACAGCAGGCAGAACTTGCCATTAAGTTAGCCATAACAAAGGCCACCCATTTACAGGGAAGTTATGATTGGTCAATTTAACGGGCATTTGAAATTAGTCTTGTTGAATTGCTATCGCTCAGCAAATTTATAGCTGGACCACCAATCACAGAGCTGAATACATAGCATTTTCTTCCCAGCAACTGCAGAGTCAGCAAAATTCTTATAGGGAGACAAAGGGGCTTCTTTCATTTAACCCTTCACAAACAGAATAGGCAGGTTTGAAGGGTTTATTTCCTCAGAAACATTTTGTTTAGATGTTGATTTTGAATTGATAAAATAAAATTAGAACATATGACTTTATAAAAATTATTTTTTAGAATATCTAAGGCCCTCTCTGAGGGCCTAGAGGGCCCTGACGGTTTCCCTCTGGTATATGTGTGTGTATAAGAGAGGATAAGGAAAGTAGGCTGATCAAAGATAACGGCAACCATTTCCAGCCCCTGAAGGGAAAGAAAACAATACTAGGTAGATCAAAAAGGCCCTTTTTAATTTGAAATGAAACTTTCACAGCATTACAAGACAAAGGAGACCCAGAATCCTCTACTTTCAAGCATAGATTAAGATTCAACACATACATTCCTCTCCCAAACCCCCCTTATAATAGTTTCCACATGTTGAAGAGATGTAAGAGGTGGAGGCAGGAGAGAAAGGATGGCAGCGGAGACAATGGAGTGAAAAGGTTAGATGCAGATAGATGGAGATGAAGCAAGAGAGCTCCATCAAACCACCTCCACTGGTAACCTGTGCATAGAATCCCACACTGGTTTAGTGGCAACACTGAAGCCTGGTTAATCTAATGGAACTCTCGAAAACTGGGTGATTCTCTGAACCCACAGGAGACAGCCGACCTGGTGTGAAGCACATGTGAGAGCAGTTTATCCTCCAGTCTATGAAAGGCAAGGTCTTGAATTAATGCCTCTGTGTAGTCTGTGTCCATTCTCCCCTTGCCACTGCCCCCCACCTCAGCCCACACCCTGCACTGGGAGCTAGGGTCTGGAAGCTGAGAATGGAGTGCCGGGCCCAGAGAACCAGGCTGCATCTGATTGCTTCATTACAGGCCCTTTCATTGACTTGGTTGCACTGAACTGATGAACTGAGGCAGTGGACAAGAGCACATAATAGGAAGAAATGAATTCTTATCACAACCTTCTCAGGAGGCCACTAGTCCTAGCTGGAGCCAAGAAAAGCCATGGCTGAATGGAGAGGAGGGGGCTGTATGCAGGCCCATTCATGAGCCAGAAGCTGGATCTAGACTGAGGACATGATGGAGCTTTAGGATGCTGGATCAGTTCACAGGGGAGGAACCATGAATCCTCAGAGAGCCATATTATTGTAGCCAGCTTGTTTTAATGATTGGTTTGGTGATTAGTGTTTGCTTTCTCCTGGTAACTGACACCCACGGCATAACATTTTTTCAATTGTTTATTCCAGCAGTCCTCCAGAGGCAGACCTTTGCTAGTTAGAGTCCCTGCTTCAGGCCCCATAGCAGCACCCAAACACCAACCACTGAGATGAATAATTAATTTTGTACCTTATTGGGCTCTCACCCCTAACTCTCCAAACTCTAGCTAATGAGTGAGAAGAGTCTTCTGCAGCGGGGACAATAACAGCACCCATTATAAAAACAACAGCAACACTAACAACCACAGCCATGCATACAATAAAAAATGGGAGGTGTAGTATAGCATAGCACCAATTTAGCAGCTGGCTTGGTCTCCATAGGGCAGGGGTTGTTAATCCCTGACCATGCCTTAGAGACTCTGACCGACCTGCTGATTTCCATGTCTATATGCCCAGTCAGCACTAAAACCGAGGAGGAGGAGGGTCGAAAAACCTACCCTTTACAAATGCAGCAGATGTGATCCTTAGACCATTAAATTAATAGTATCCTGTAAAAGTTAAAGTTACCTTAAATCATGTCATGTTGTGTCATCATAATGTTCCACGAGTGTGCATAAATTAAAAATCTGTTTAGTGGAGTCTGCTGATGGGCCGATCAGGTGCTTCACCTGCCAGCGCTCTCTCCCCTCTTCCTCTCTGCTTCCATCAAATCTCTCCCCTCCCCCCTCCTGCTCATACCTGTTCACTCGGCACAAAATGGATGCTGCAAAGCCATTTAATTGGCCTCCACTTCAGAATCCAAGGGCATTTGAAATGTCTCTTTAATAAAATCTCCCCCCACAGAGCTGTTCTTGACAGTGTTTGTGAAGAAGGTACTGTATTTGTGTGTGGCGTGGATGTTTTGTAGCCAGTGAACATTGGACAGTCTCGGTGTTCATCCTAAAGATGTGTTGGCATCAGTAAAAGCAACTGGGGTGTTGAGGATGCATTTTATTCTTCTTTTTTTTTTTATGCATTGGATAAATGTTACAAGAACAGTATGAGACACACTAGTCATTTTGGTCATTTTAGAACAGCTGGCTCATGTTTTAGCCACATCATCAGTTCCATTTTTTTCCTTTCCTGTCTCTTACTCTCCTTCTCCTGTGGCTGAGCCAAAGATAACTGAGTAGCAGTGTTTGACTGTAATCACTCCAAGTCTCTTTCTCTGGAGAGCTGCACAGCGGGCAGCACAAATTCCACCCCTCTAGGAGCTTTCAGCCCACTTTCACAGTATTATGACATGTTCATGAAGAATCAGACAAAGACAAGTTTGCTTACATACCATATCATATTATGCACAAGTACATTAAACTGTTTAGCTTCATGTTATTTTGATGGATCTTAGAATCAACTGTAATCTAACTGCGGTTAGAAATAGAGAAAATTTGACCCACTCTGAGAGAGTACGCTCAACTGAACAAGTGGAAGAACGAGTCATTTAATAAAACTTTACAGCAAAAAAGAAGTCCTCATGCTGGGTGAACTGTGTAGGCCTGCTCTGTCAAGTGTCATTCTGAGGCATTGTTGAATCTCAGGTAAAATTGAAAGCCTAAAGCAATTTGGAATACTGATTAGTCTCAGATTAATACAGGCTGGATATACCACTGAGAGTAGAAGGATAACTAGTTTCAATGATGGTTGAGTTGGTGCATTGCATCCAATCATCTGGCTCTGAGTCTATTTTGTAATTAAGGCTGTAAGGTGTGCACATAATCAAATAAATAAATAATGCTGCCAGAATTATGTGATAATGAATTAATACATTACAAGAAGTGAATAAAGGAGCAGCTAATTGCATGAGATGAGTCTTTTTCATTAGCCTTTTGAGAGGAAATTTCATTATATGCATCACAAGCCATACTACCAGATGAAATCCAGCTTTAGAAATATGCAAATAGGGATAAAGTATTATGTTAGGAAAACCACAAGAATAACATCTAGTTTTGATTTTTTTTTCATTTCACCTCTCTTCACTCCAAATAGAGACAAACAGGAAAGAGGACTACATTGGGTCTTTAAAAGAGAAATGCCTCATAACCCAGAGAAAGGTGCTGACCTGTGCCTGTAGTCTCCGTGTCTTTGAGGGTTTGTGGCTTTTCAGTGGCATTTAGTAGAAGCCTTTCTAGGAGATATAAAATATATGACTCCCTGAGTAAATACTTATTTATTATTATTATTAGTAGTAGTAGTACTAGTATTATTTATATTGCAGTTTGGAATGACACATAACCTCACTCAAATATATATATTTTTGGCATATCTGCAATACATCTTGTCGTATTGATATTCAGTTTTGTTCTCTCTTTCTTTACCTAGTGTTGCAAGCAAAAAATAAACTTGGTTAAATGCATCTCCAATAATTGCACTGCAATGTTGGTTGATTATTTTGTACATAATTACAGTGGAAAACAACCTGTCTATTAAGCCTTTAATGGCAGTAATACAGAAAGCAATTACCATTACTTTGCTGCTCACCCTGAAAATAAAGATTTCTCTAAATGAAAAGGATCCTCTGACTACTGCTAAGGCTAATTGTGTGGGGTCTTGTACAGACATCTGGTTGTACATCATTTGTAAGGGCTAAATGCTGATCAGTTAGGAAGGCCTTTACAAGCTGTGTCTTTAGTGTGTGTTTTTGGGTCTGCTCTGCTGCCAGGGAGTCTGATAGCTCTTGAATTATTTATCTATCAGGCTGCTGGACGGTAGTCACGGCGACCTAGGCCCCATAGTGGTTGTCTGGCGACATCTCCCTCCAACTGTAGCCATTAGCAGACAGGGGTAGGGGTGCTAATGAGCAGGGTGTAGTGTGCATGTGACCAGAGTTTTCTAACCCTTCCTAACATACAGATCCTCCGCACTGAATAAATACCTAGGAAAGATTTACAAAGATCTGAGTACAGAACTTTTTAATTAGGGGAAAAAACAAGGTTAGAAAAAGATTGAAAAAGAAAGATAGAAACAACCACCCGTTTTCCTATTAAGGAGAAATGTCAAGCGCGGTGGTGAAGCAATAGTCTGTGTGCATCCCTTTGTTGTCCTCCCTGACATTGAAGGCTAATTTTTCATGGTTATTTGAACTGGAAAATGAAAGAGAGGTTTGCGATTATTTCCTATAAATGACAACACAATCGCATTACGCTTCAGTACAAACACAGAGAGGATATTGCCTTTTCATATTTCATGTGAAAGTAATGGATGGGCTATGCAAAGAGTCACAGAAAGAAAGACAAATGGTGAAAGAAAGCTCCCTGTGTTTGATTTGTATTAGAAACTGAATGGATAGAGGTAGGGAGAGTTTTTTTCAATAAGTGGTAGCACTCTCATGGATGTTTTAAAGTGCCTGTGCAGTGTAATCATTGGATTTCTTTAGCAATTAGCTATGAGCATCCAGCTGGGGTGGTTGTTAGAAGAAAAGTTGCCCACTGTATCCACTCCGGTCTCTTCTAGAAAACCATATATCTATAGTATGGTCCCCCTGCACACTGCCTGTACATCTGGGCAGCTGTATAATGTAATAAATAAAAATAAGTGTAATAAATAAAGATAAAATATCAGCCGACCATCCTTCACCTCTCCTCTTAACTATCCTAAAACATCTGAACTTAGCAGGTCGTTAAACTTTTGAGAGAAAACACACATCAATGATACCCTATATTTTATATTTTAGATAAAATTGATTAGCAAAATTGGTATTCATAACCTTGTCAGATTCTGTTTTATCTTGGTGTTCGCTTTCATAAACAAACAGCCAGCCAGGCCCAGGGCTGTGGATGGAGACTGGGAGGCAGGATGACCATCGCAGAGGATGGCAAACCAGCCCACTCTGGCGGGGCATGCTGAGAAATATGTTTGTGTACTTTAAGTTTACAAAGATTGAAGGACTGGCAGGAAAGCCTCTGCCGGCAGGACTCATGTAAATAGGACCCATGTGGGAGCTGTGAGCCGGACTCCTAACACGCGCTGAGGTAGGCGCTACATACATCCAACCATGGCAACATTGATTTTCTGAGCTAATACCTCCACAGAACAGTCCACAGGCAGATGGATGCACTACAAAGATATGCAAATGGTGCATTCAATAAATCGACAGGCAGAGATCTTTTTCAGACAGTCCACTGTACTGGTCTGCAGTGCCTAAAAGGAGAGATAAACAGATAAGTACCTGTTAATGGACACACACATACACATATATGCACACTCACACAAACATACATGCACCTGCCTGTTACCTGGGAAAACTTAGATCGATAATAGAATTTCATGTTAAGCAGAACCGTCTCAGAAAAGCACATCAAATAAATGCTGGGACTATCCAACATTACCTTTTAATATGAAAGTGTTATTTTCAATGCGGCATGCTATATTTTTAATTTTCAAGGTTTTCTTCAAGAAAGCTTTTTGCAGTATATCTTCTGTATAATAACAAAACAAACTGTGTGTATAGTCATATTCAGTGTGCTTATTAGTCAGATATGAAACAAAAGCTGCTGGGTGTATGTCATATATAATAGATGTGGGCTGTCTTGTTAAGCCCAGCAGGCTGTATGTGGCTGTGTCTCTGTGGAGAAAGGCTCTGAAGCTCGCTGTACCTGGTAATTAAAGAGAGTTTGTGGCAAAAGCCAAACATCAGGAGAGATGAGCTATGAACAAAAGAGCTGTGACAGTTTCAGGTTATGTGATTTTTGTGTCCCTTTTTTGCCAAATGAAAAATCAATACATTTTCCGGGTTATACATATTCAGAGTGTCCACCAAGCTTCCGCCCTGATGGAGAGAGGGGCGGGGGACTGTGGGCTAGAGTGGGGGGAGTCGCCTGTTCGCCTGTCATAACTGTACCATCGCATTTTCCAACCCACTGGTGAATATTTCAGAGTTGATGTGATTGCCCTTCATGACAGCGGTGATGCTTTTTTTTTTTTTTCAAACACCCCTTCAGCCACCCCCACACTTCGTCAACCCACCCCAATTCTGTTTGGTCCCTTTGAATAGCTGCAAATAGGTGAAGGCATTGTTGTGTTAGCTGGAGGAAAAAGAAAAAGATGCATTAATAAAAGGAGGTTGATTTAAGAGGAGGCAGCAGTGGAAGATGATAAGCATAAATGCATGGCAGGGGGTGGCAGAGAGGCAGAGTGACTCTTTGTGCAGGACAATGTCCCTCAGGCAGAGTAGATGGAAGAGCATTGCCCAGTGATGTTTTTGCCCCCCATCCAGGCTTTTAGCCCACCATCCTAGCAGGAAAAAGTACAGCCTGCATCTTCCATTGTGGACATAATATGTGTTAGTGAGCGCCCATCATCCTGGACATTCAAGGAAGTCTCAGTGTGGTGTGTGTGTGTGTGTGTGTGTATGTGTGTGTGTGTGTGTGTCAGCTGGGGCAGAAGAGTGAGCAGTCCCTGAATGCTCACTCCCTATGCAGCCACATTAACCTAGATCCTCCTCTCCTTCATCACTCAAGTAAAACACAAAGAGGAAAGAAGTAGAGCGGCACTCGCTTTATCCTTTCTATTTGTAATGTATCTAAACATGCCATTATCACGAGAAGTATTTCTAATTAGTTCAATTTCCCATGAGATAACACTTTGGGGGGAACATTTAATATACCACATAGTGCTTAATAACAGTTCCTAATTTACTAAGTATGAAAAAGCACAAAAAAGTATTCAAAAAAGTAGTAGAGTGTAGCTTGTGTAAATGTTTTTTCTCCTCTGTTAAAGAATAATATTGTCATATACAAAAAACTTGACTTATGTGTGACTTTTTGTGACCTGAACACACTGAGCGTCCTTTAAAATGACCGGTGACTTTGAAAGGCAAGGGGGATCAAATTAAGTATTGTGTGGAAGACCTATGGGGCTGGTTTGATGAGCAGCCACCACCGGGAGAGCAGTGGAGCGGTGGAGGAGGGGGGTTGCTGCGATATTGTTCTAAGGCAGTGTGAGCTATCACTGCTGTTTGTGATTAACTTGCCGTTTAAAGTTTTTTTAGTTATTAGCTGCCCTAACCCCGTACCCCTCCTCCATCTTCTGCACCTCCTCCTCCTCCTTCGCTGCACCCCCCCCACTCCCCCTCCTCCTCTCCCCTCCTGCCCTCAGCCCCATGGAGACACAAAGTATTCATTCACATTTAGATCCTGAGGTCACAGCAGGGCCAGCAGGGAGAGGCCAGCGTGTCCCCCCATAGACAGGTCAGGAATCTAACACGTAACTCCGACCAGCAGCGCTGAGGTAGCTTACTCTTCTTTCCTTTCAAAATGTGAAAGTGTGTGGGAGAGAGGGAGTGACAGTATGAGTGAGAAAAGGAGAGTGCAGAGACAGACACACTTTTACTTGTGTGTGTGTGTGTGTGTGTGTGTGTGTGTGTGTGTGTGTGTGTGTGTGTGTGTGCTTTGATTTTGATACGTTTTTTTTTCCTACACTTTCATTCATTTTAAATATTACTGTTTGGATTTTTGAATGTATCTCATATTCAAAATTGATGTCCATATAATTGAATACAGCTGGAATACATCAGGATAATCAACATACATAAGAGTATGAATGCTTATCAAGTCATTTTAAATGCTTTTTTTTTTTTTACACAACATAACATGTGTCCACATTTTAATTCAGCTTTACGCTTTGCAGTGCAGTGGTCAGTATGGTTACTGATAATGACATGTTGTGGTTTATTGGTTGTTCATAAGCAAAAGCCCCTCTTGTCTCTGACTAGATTGCGGGCATGTTTTGCTCTGTTGTGGTTTTATGAGAGGTAGCTTGTGAGGACGCAAGGAGGGAGCTTGAGAGTGTGTGTGTCAGGACGGGGGTTACGAGGGGTGGGGGAGTGTTTTCCTGTGTGTTGTGCTTTAAAAGGGGGGTCTTGCGTATGGGGCGCAGAGGTGCTGATATGAGGAGCGGACAATGCATGAAAGCCCTCAGCATGGGTCTGTGTCTCATTGTCCCATGGTACCCTCCTGTCACTTTCATTTTGCACCCTCTAGTCCAGAGTCAGGCCAACTTTGATATAAGGAAGGGGTGCAAGGGATGATGGGGGGAGCAAGAGGGGGATTTTTAAAAGAAGAAGTAGGGGAGAAAGATAGAGTCTGTGAAGTGTGAAATAAGATTGCTTTTTATCCGACAGTGCAGCGCTAAAGAAAAGGAAGCTGTCCGGCCCTGGATAAAGCGGGGGAAGCACACCTCTGATTTACAGTGCGGGCCTGTGACACCTGGTTAAAATGATAACAACAGCCTCAATAATCATAATGAGAGTAATGAGAGCTTAGACACACAGCTCCGCACAAGAGCCCAGAGAGAAACGGAGCTCAACCCTCGCTCCCAGTACTCGAGAGCCGGGGAGAGGGAGAAGCTCAGCTCAGCCCCTGCACTGGTTCCCCAGGACTTACGAAAGCCAAGAGAGATAGACAAGACAGTGCTGTTGACTGAGATACTGTATACTCAACAAAAAGTGCAGACTGTCACTACTGTTTGAGGAACACTGGAGCCCTTCTCAGGTAGGACTGGAATTCTGTACTTTAATGGAGGCAGTTATCATCATAGCAGTGTATTCTGCCGAGGCCGAGGATGGAGGAGGAGCCTGACCTAGTGAAAGATATCTAGAGTGACTATTATTACTTGCTGCTGCTCTTCTCTACAGTCTGGGAAGGAATACTGGAAAGTGCAGTGGTTACCATCAATTATTTATTAGGCCGTTTGTGCTTGTCAGTCTGATTAGCATTAGTGTAATCACTGCTCTTCAGGGGAAAGGAAGGCTGCTCTCTCTCATCTGAAGGTAATCTTGCTGTTTTCAGTGTCTCATCTTCACCGGACGCCTCTTGCATAGCATCTGCTTTTGTCATCTCCACATATTTCTTCCCTTTTCCCCCCCCAACCCCGCGTGTTTCTCTCTGTTGCTGCTTGGCCCCTTCCCCCGCACCTCATTAATGTGTGTGAGCAAGTTGCTCTCTCCTAGCTTGTATAGAGTGACACCTATGGGCCTGATTAAGCCTCTGCACTCACTGGCAAAATACGAGAGGGGAAGACTGCTAAGCGTCTAGATGGTGTGTGAGTGTGTGCATACGTACGTCTGTGCACGTGTGTGTGTGTGTGTGTGTATGTCTGGGAGATGCTAGAACAGAGAGCCCATGGACTGTCCCTACTGAGTGACTGGCAGAGCAAAGCTGATATTTATATGCTCAGAACAGATGAGTGTAATCTCTGTGTCGGCTATGGGCTTATTCAGCTTGCATGATTAGATTAATGGAACTGTTTCATATCATTGTATTAGGATGGTTAATGAAGACAATTAATTAGAAGACAACCTTCAGGCTATTGTCCTTTACATCTCTGAGATTTGGGTTAGAAATGGCCTGCTGCCATAGCTTTGAGTGTTTCTCCTCATCTATTTTCAGAGTTAATCTATGGCTACAATTTTAGTGTCTCTTCCATTTGCATCCTACTCTTAGGCCACTCATGACCTTTCATTAATTATGGTCGGCCCGGCTTTAATCATTCTGTAATACCATTGGAGATGAGATGAGGAATAGGCAAAGCCATTTGCCACTTAAAGATGTAACACTGCTCCTGGAATTAAATGTCTGCATTTCTGCATAAATTATGGACGGTGTTGTGTGTGCTGAAAGTGTCATACATGTTGATTAAACATCTAAATAAAGAAGTATTGAAAATGCGAGGAAGAAAAAAATATTGCACATGTGAGCATGTACAGTATGCGTACAGGAAGTTGGGGGTTGGCACAGTGAAGCTGAATAGCATTAGAATGTTGGCTGCCTATCACAGTAATATTTAAGCATAAAAATGTGTCGTGTGTTGAGCACAAAGTGTGTATTAATGTGTAGGTGGGGAATTAGTCTCACTACAAGTGTCACATAACTAAGAAATGACACCTTGCCCCGTTTTTAAAGGTGAAGAAATTTACCTGGGGATTATTTTGTAATCTGAGCACCTATGCAGCTGTACAGTATCCTAATTCGTGCAGAGTTGTAGAGATTTATGCAGGCAGGAGTTAGATGGGATTTTGGGACTCTGCAATATATCTCTGGTTTTTGTGGGAATGTTTAAGATCTGCCTCACCAGCATGGGATGGGCAGCACTGGATGGAGATGTTGCCTTGGAAACATAATAGAAACATAGTTAAAAATAAAAGAATAAACTGTATTCATGTGTATGGGATCCAAGGAACACTTAAATATGCTTTTTACTAGGAGCAAGTCAGCCCTTTTAAATACTTTTATTTAAACACAGGATCATTGGATCACAGGATCGGCTTTTAGCAGTAATGTGTAACAACACAATCCATACACCAGTCACTCTGCTCAGAAAGATGTTTCCTACAGCATTTGTATCAGCAAGCAGGAAATGGAAGCTATTGCTTAGGTCTTGCTAGTAATACATCAGTGTTTCCATTTACTTTGATTTTTAACCCCAAATGTATAAACATGCAGTTGTGTCTATAATAATACAATGATTGTCATGGTAATAAACACTTGTTATGATTTTGTTGCTATAGTGTACACTCAATCAACAAAATTATGTGTCTTAAAAGTATATGTTGTAGAAATTCTGAAATCTTCAACCTATTTCGTTTAAGCTACTGAGAAAAACAGACAGTCAATTTTCTTTCTCTCACACAGCAGATAATGAAATGTCAAATCAAAAAACAGTAATTTCCTTTAATGTATTTTTTTTTCATTTATAAACATGACTTATTTGCATAAGGTGTCTAAATTTACCTATTCAGCAGAAAAATCGTGATGTTTGTGAATATTCTGTTTGTGAGTTAGAATTGTAAGGGATTGAGAGAATAGTCACGTGGTTTCAGAAATGTAAGAGTGTTCAAAGTATATCCATGATAATGACACATACCGCAGTTTGAGAACACAATGTCAACTTTGTATAGAGTGTATGCAATGTTTCATAACTGACGGGATAAACAGTGAGTGTTGGGGATAATGTAACATCATAAAAGTGGTTTTGGCTGTGGGTAGTCATGTGGTGAGCTAAGATTGGATGTGTGATGACTGCAGGGCTGAATACTTGAACAGGATATTTCAGTAGCTGTTGTAGCATTGTCAATATATCAATAGCTCACAGAGTAGAGACCTGAGCATGAAAGCATTTTCAAAAGAGCATTTAAGTACTTTTGATGAGAATTAGCTGACTTGTGTAATAACTGATCGGGCCTATTGACTGTGGCCTAGTTTACTGTTGTCAAATCAATGCTATTGCATGCAAGTCCCACTACTTTTAAACAAAAGTAACAGGCAAAAGGGATGTTCAGGGGGCACTGGAGGGAAATAAACAAGATTGATGCCCTTTTTATTATCTGTTTTTGCTATCTTTTCCTCTGTGTGTTACTTACAAATGGCATTATCGGATATCCATTGTTTGGACTTCGATGCTGCTAAATGGCCTGATATATCGAGCTGAGGCTTTTAAGGTGGTTACAGGGGATTTCTGCCTTTGACTTGGCATAAAAATAAAATGAATTGTGGCTCTGAAAGTTTTAAATATTTATGATTTTTTTTTTTTTTTTTTGCAATAGTAGGATAGAAGAAGTGAAATGAGGCTTGTATTGGTAAGTAACCTAGCAGATTGCAGCAAGGGACATAAGTGTGTGCGTGTGTGTTAGTGTGTGTGTGTGTGTGTGTGTATGTGTGTGAGAAACAGAATGAGGTCTTGTCTAGTATAAGGTCTCTCTCTTGAAGGATACTGCTCACAGAATTATTTTTCCATCTGCCTACTTCAGACCACATGTGCACACATTAAACAGAGGAAACCATATTTTTTGTCATGCTCTTCAGTACATGGTAAATAATAATGAATTGGACCCATATTTGAATATAAATATAATACTACTACTACTACTACTACTAATACTACTACTACTACTACTACTACTACTAATACTAATACTACTACTACTACTACTACTAATAATAATAATAATAATAATTCGTCCCTCCTATATAATTTGACTCTGATTTTATAATCCTTGTCAAAATACATTTCAAATTGGTGATCGGACAGCACAGGACAGAAAGCAGAAAGCAGATTCTGCCCTCTTTGTCTGCTAGCCTTGCAACTGTGTGTCAGCAAATGTAATTGTTGCAAGCTCCTATAGAAAAAAACGCTGCCGTCCCTTTAAGTGCTTCCACCAATTCTGATGGCGTGGTGATTTACATATCCCATCCTCCCTCCCCCTTCAGGAGAGCTGAGCGAGGATGTGGAGGCTGCTAGTGAGACCACCACAGACCAGGAGGACCAAACCAAAGACAGAGAAAGTGGGGGGGAGAAGGAGCTCACCAAAGGGACAGGTAAGGCCAATATTTACACCACACACATTTAGGGAGCACTGTTCACAGGAAACATCTGGACCTGCACCTGAATAGTGCTGCACATTAGGCCTTTTGTCTAATTTAATTAAACATATTTAAACAAAATATTGAGAGACTTTTTTTTACTTTCACTCTTTCGCAGAACTCCCTAAATCCAATTCTAGTTTTCAGAGGCTGCTTTTCCAGGCATTAAATCCCATCAGATACAGTTAGGCTAAACTGTCAATTTAGGTTATATGTTCAGGTGACATGTGACCCATGTTTTGTCTTTACTCAATAGGTGATGTGAAGAGAGGGGCCTGTATGTGTAATTCCAGCTGAGCCATGTGTGTACACACATGTGATAGCACTGCCCCCTCCTCAACTTTTACTGCACACACACACACACGCAAACACACACACACACAGGAGCACAGACAGCACTTACCTGTGTTTAATGTTATCAGATCAGGATGGTTTTATCTGCAGTGCTCTGTATTGACAGTTGTAGGTGGTGACTCCAATGAAGGGGTTGGGCATAGGATAAGGGGAGGAGCTTTTGGCCTCAAGAATCTGTGGTCAGCAGCAGGCTGCATCTCCTAAAAACCTTTTGTGAACATTTTAGAAAGCCCTCTAGGTTATGATCTAAAATTAGTTTTCAAATTAGGGGAGAATGTCTCTAGTTTGAGTGGTTCAGCATGGATACATTGACAACCATTAAGTTCACATCACATGCATCTGTGGATTTTTATTTTCTGTTGTGGGAACAATAATGAGAATCACTGCACTACATGGTAAAAACTGAGCATTTTAAATAACAAGTCCTAAACTTTGATTGATGTTTGGTATGATTGAAGTCTGTCTGTCTTACATTGTTTTAACAGAACTACCAGTTACAATAAGAGATGAGAGAACTGAATTCTTATATCAGATGTGGTATTATTGTTGGTAGTGCTGTAGCTAGAAAAAATACTTGATCAAGAACAGCTTTTGTGTTGGTGATGTTAACGTCTTCCTTTTTAACACAAACACTGTATGGTCGTCACCTTTCAAGCTGTTCTGGCCTGCTTGATGTGTTCCACATGAATGACACATGGTCTCAGAAACAATTGGACACAACTTTGAAGCAGGAGCCTAAAACTTTGGATTTTGTCCCATGTGTGCAAAGTATGTGCATCACTGGGATCTAATTACATATAATGCTGCTCACTGATTGTTTTCAAAGTCATAAAATGTCAGCGTAAATGAAATATAGTTTCATTTCCCTTTTTTATGCACAACTTACATTGTACGTCTGTGTAAGAAAAACAATGCTGGCAGTTAAGACATCTCTTATTCAATAGAAGAGATTTCTGATAATGATGACACTGAACAGTAACATGCCTGGATAGATGTTTCTCACTTGTCTAACTTCTTGTGTTACTGCAGGATGTTTTGATTTACACTAGTCAGGTTAAAAGCTGGAAAACAATTCAGACCTTTTGCATACCTAAGTTTTTTATAAAGTGCAGCAAAAAAAAACTTCATCACAGTGTTTGAAGCCCAGCCTTTGTAAAATGTCTTTGATATTCGAACTTCTATTTTAAATGAGGCTGAGTTGTTTGTGCTCTTTGAAAGGGCGACACTCTTCTTTGATGGAAGAAATAATGATATGCATGCCTGACTGAATATGGCTAAAAGTATGTTTTAGCACATCAAAATAAAGCACTTTAAAAAGCATTAAAATGAGCTGGCCGATTAATAATTCACTCATACCTGTGGTGCACAGGAAGACGACTCCTCGCATTAGGATTCCTCCTTTTTGAAAGCCATGCAATTTGATACAAGCATATTCAGTTCCTTTCCTCCCCTCTGTCAGTCGCTAATCACCAAATAAGTGTGTTTCTGTGTTTTCACAAAGGAAATATATGCTTGCATATGAAAAATTTACAGCTTCCCAGCAGCTTATTAGAAACGCTTAGTTAAAAATAGCATGTGCATTAGGGAACCAGGTCTGAGGTTCTGTTTGATGTCAGTGAAAAGGTAGGTGGGTAAGTTGGGGTTCAAGGCTGTGTTGTCAGCGAAAGGTAGACAGCTGTAGTTTAATGGAAGGGTCCCTGTTTGTACTTTAAACTTTTTTTGTGATTGATGAATACAATGCCCATTCAAAGCAAGTGCAGAAAATCTATCTTGTAGGGAAAAAAGCAAGGAAGACCTCACAATGCATTTGGTAAACAGAGGAGCACTTGTTTGGGCTGATGATTGTCTGAAGATGTTTGCACAGTAGGCACACAGATGGTGTGTGTGTGTGTTAGAATATGGTGTATGAGCATCCTGGCCAACCTGTTATTTATCTGAAAGGTGCTCAGTCTCCCACTGTCTGAGGCTGAGCTGTTTCTAAGGTCCATCATTAGGACTACTGAAGTATTTCTTCTCATCGTTGTCATGTAGCTGTTGGAACAGAGCACAATTGTTCCTTTACAAATGACAGTCACTGTCAGACAGACAGCATTAGCGAACACAGAGAAAAGGCTTCCTCCTTTTTAAAGCCACTGTCAATCTTATTTTCTCTTTCTTGTTCCACAGCTCCTCAGTATTCATTAAAATCATTTAGAGGTACATCAGAAGCCTTTGTAAAATGCATATGTATTCTGCATGTCATTTCTTGAAAGATGCCTTCATTATTCTGGTGTTTTTTTATTTATCTCAAAGATAACACATATATGCACATGTACAGGCATTCAGACATATGTAAATGTCACATGTTCCCAACACTTCAGGCAATATGTGGTGCAACTTTTTTGATTATACAATATTATCATACATATATAAATACTAAGAGGTGAAAATACAAATTTGACAGTAAAACACTATTTATAAGTGAAATACTAAAACCTTAATGTATTGGGGTAATTATGTTCGTATAGGCTGGGGATGCAATTTAATCATCTTGCATGATTAGTAATTCAAAGGGTCATTTTTAATGCTTGCTATGAAAAAGGTATAAATGGATAGCCATGAGCCTCTCTCCTCACACCTTCTCCACCTAGCTGAGACAGCACTGGAAAAAGGGAAGAGCTTCTGTGTAGGATCGGGATCCTTACCTTCATTAAAGCAGGTGGTATATATATGCAGCAGCTGAATGTATGGGGAAGCAGCAAGGAGAAAGGAAAGAGGGTGGCAAGTGTAGGGGAGATAGAAAGGTAAGGGGAGCAGAAAGAAGGAGGGGAATTGTTAATACACCTGAAGACTTGGACACAATGTGATTTGACATATCTAACATAAATGTATGGGAAAGGTTGTATTGAAAGTTGGGGGCCTACTGCATGGAGGGAGATGGTAGTCTCTCCACTCTGAGACTGCAAGGTTGGTAGTCCTCAGAAATTGAGCTTAATAAATAATTCTTTTCATACCTCGTTCCTTACATTCAATTTATGGGAGCTGGAGCAAGGGAGGAGAAAAAATATTTTTGCGCTTGGTTCATCTGTGTCTATAGTATAGAGATCAGACAGTTTCATAAGAACATACTAATAAATAGATTTTAATGCATTTTTAATATTTAACTAAAGCGAATTTAACCTTATACACAGTATTTGTCATTTAACACATCTGTATTTAACAGGCTAATTTGTGGATGTGTCTATTTGTGGATATTTTTACTGTTACTATTACAGTTACATGTTGACACTGTGAAAACTGTTTCAGTGCAGACAGAGCAATTCTGTACTTACACATTTCTACAATATGTGTGTACTTGTGAGTGCTTTTGACAGCACGCACACACCTGTTTATGTGTTTCAGCATGCACATGTGCACATCCAGGTGTGCTGTGTGTGGGAGAAGCAGATGTGTTGTGTACTGTACTGTAGATGTTGCATTTAGTCTGTATAATGAACATGATGATTAGCATCCCCTAGATGCAGCATAGCAGCATTGCAGCTTGTGCTCTTTTTTTTTAAATTGTGCTCTGTGTTTTGCCATTAGTCTTCTGCTGTTGCTCATTCAAAAACAGGCGCACAAAATGTTATGGATTGTTCTCTGTATAACAGAGTAGATATGTAGATTTAATATAAGCTGTGGTTGAAGTTCGAGTTGTATGCTTATGGTTAGTTACAATCAAATTATTCAAGTTTATGTTATTGTTAATATAAACTAGGAGACATTCGGTGCAGTGGTGATTTGTTATTGCTTTTAAGCCATAAGTAGTGTGAGAAATCAGGAGACAGAGCAACAAAAAATGTTTGCAAATTCATATCACGTCCTTGTGAGTGCTTGTCATCCCTCACATTATAATTCCTTTTGTCTTTGAAGATAATAGGCCATAAATTGTCCTTGTTTGTGAGCCAACTCCCTGAAAGCTTAGTGTTTATGAGTTTTACCACCGGGTGTCTAATGGCCAAGCACCAGTGCTGTGTCTCTTTAGTGTCCTGTAAAGGTGAATGCCATATCATCTTGTTGTTCAGTGGCCTGAAGATTAAAAACGCTTCTGCTAATTAATATCTCCTCTCAATTTCTTCATCTTGAATTTGCCTTTCTTGCAACCATGCATAAAACTTGCTGTCATTATTTCACTCCTATTTATACTATATACAGTTAAGTCTTTTGATCAATAATAGAAGAACTGGATGTTCTAAATAATAGGAAATGATTTCATATATAGCTTCAATAATAGTTTCATTTTTTAAATGAATGTAGAATAATTACCTATGAAATATAAGATGAAATGGAACACTGCCCTTTATTGCTCTGGGCAGTGACACAGAATGTAGATTAAAAACCTGGATAGAAATGGGAAAAAGAAAAGACAATATTCAGGTATTGTTAGCATAGCATTAAAAGAGAATGACTTGTAGCACTAAGGGAGTTGTATCATCTCCATATTAATGGCCAACTTCCTGAGGGAATAGAGGTGAGGATTTTCAACACTGCAAGGAGGAGAGGGGCGTCGAAAGCCCTCTGCAGTGTGAAGGCGAAAGGGGAGTTAAGGGAGTTGGGGTATCAGAAGATACACTTTTAAAAAAGTGTACCATTGACGGTCCTTGAGTTAGCTTAAAGTTAAGGTGAATGGCAGAATGTGGCTGTTCTGTGCAAAGTGACAGTGAAGTTATGCAGCCTAGTTGGCGTGGACAGACTGGATGATATGTTACATTTTTTACAACCGGAGGCCTAAAGCTGCCACGGTTGAGACAGGAACTGTGGTAATGAGGGGGCAGAGGTTCCGGAGATGATGAGGACCCCATGTCAGTCAGTCAGTTTGCGGGGAATTCCCCTCCAAGAACGTTTCAATATTTTAAACATCTTCCACTTCCTTAGATATTGTTTACTGTAACTAGTTAGCTGTACGTTTTTAGAATATGGAGACAAACCAAGGACAAAGCAGATTGATGGCAGCTGTGATTGCACTGGAGATTTCAATGTCAGATGACCTGTTGTGGTTAATTCAGTCTGTGCTGTGTCAGTCACTCTGTCCAGCAGGCATCTTTTTTCCCCCCTTGAAAGCACAACAAGGCTGTGATTGCTCCAGAGACCGGTGCAGTGTGCTGACAGCCCCTTTGCTGCTTGAATAATACAGTCCAGCTATGGGAGGTGAGACAAGGTGCCAAAGTCCAATTCACTTACGGGACTCGACAGCACAAAAGCCTCTGGTTTACGGAAAAGGGGCATGAATTAATAATCACCAAATTGACTCTTAGGTTTTTTTTCTTCACTCCTGCTCTGCCTTATGCTTTCAAACAAAAGCCCACCCTGTGTATCTGTCAGAAGAGGTTTGGTGTGGATGGGGGCCCTGTGTCTAATGACCAGGCAGAATAGGTCAGGGTAACAGACTTCTGAATGAGTCACAAATTGTTAAAGTAATAATCTTGAAGATTTCCATTTAAATAAATGTCTGTTAAGTCACTATCTATTGCCAAATAAAGTAACACAATGATGATTGAGCCTATGGCCCACTGATGAAAGCCCTTGCATTTGCAGTGTCGGTGGCGACATTCCCAGGAAAAATCACAAGCAGCTCACAGTTAGTGACGTGTTTTTCATCACCCAGCAGTGGTTGGTCCACCAGAGAGGGTAGGGAGAGCTAACGCAACAGACTTGCTCTTCAGCTCACTTGTGTGTGAAGCAGCATACTGTTTTTTTCGGTCTCTGCTAGCGTTGTGAGTAAACGGTTACTGACGTCACACCGGCGACACTGTTTGGATCTCTGGGAAGTGAAGTCCAAAAACACACCTGCAATTACTGCTTATAATTGCTGCCAAAGTGAACGAAACGGAGATCTTCAAGAATGTAACTTTAATTTAACCAACCACATAGGTTTATATACAGAAATATACTGTATGTTTATACTATACTGTAAATGTACTGAAGTAACCTTAGACAGTTAAAACCAAAGTGCACCTCTATTTTTCACATTTGAAGTATATCTCACCCATGACTGCCCTTTTCTGTTCTTTCTTGAAAGCACGTGTGCTCTTGGAAAAGTCCTATATCCTTCTCCATCAGGACCCAATGTTGTGGTCATTGGTTCTGATCACTTGTTCATATCATAGATCCGCTTGTCTCACATGTGCACACCTATGCTCAGATACCAGTGTCCAACTGTTTTTATCTCTATTTCATTCCCAGTTTTACAATGTTTCGGTCATTTTTTTCCATCACCCCATCAAACAGGATACAGTAGTTGGATGTTAGTCATGGTGCTGGTGATGGTGTTGGGGTGTAGGATTCTTAAGAGAAAGTGATTGATCAGATTTATGGAGTCTTAATAGGCCGTGACAAGAGACTGCATCTGAGTAAGTCCTTCATCTGTCCCCCTCTCTTTCACTTTCTCTCTCCATCTCTCTCTCTATCACACACATAAATACACCCTGAGATAGACTGCCTGTTTGGGCCCTTCTCTGCAGCTCTCCAGTCCCTTAGCATAAACAGCCACTTGTTTCACCTCTCTGGTGCTAATTGAGTAATTGTGGAAGTGGCATATACTTGTAATCAATTATGTTTATCCTCTTAATCATGAGGCTGAGAGGATACTTGTGTCTACTTAATTCATGCTTACTTCCTGTACTGTATGTATGCATTTCACAGCTATGGCACATTCCCTGTGTTACCTGCTCTTATGCACACATTAAAATAGTCTTAAAATTTATTTTTTACACCGTATCCCTCCCTCAGTTACAAAAGTCATTAATGTCATTTTCATATATGTAAGTTATATTAGCTGTTATACTATTTTAACAGCCTGATATTAATTTTTCACAGTGTTGGATGTGGAGCTCTGTTTGGTTCTTCTGCTCTTCTTCTTCTTGTCCCAAGACTAAGAGACCTATTTTTTGTCTTACCTTCTATCTTTGAGGACTATAGTTTGCTTTGTATACTGTAGTGTTATTAAGCAGCTGATGGAGTGAGGAAAGGCCAAGGTGCAGAGATGCAACTATGATGTGCAATGCAATGGAAAAACTGAAAGAGCAATGAGTTTTAAAGGAATAGGTATTATAATTATCAAACTGAATTAGAATCCCCAAACTTAAGAATACATATATATTGTCATGATTTTCCTATTTAGAATAGAAATCAAAAGATCAACCAAATTGTTAAAATGTGAAAGTGTCCACACAAGACTGCCCTTGTTTTCCCTGAGAGATGAGTTAAGGGGAAGTAGGAGTGGACTGAAGTAGAGTTGAGGAGGAGGAGGAATTGGCGAGGACAGTGCCATGACTGAGAGGTTAATGTCAGGGAATGGGAGGTTCCTTTTGTTTAACATTCCCTTTGTTTATTGGCGGATGTGTTTAATAGGATTGACTGTGACTGGACCCTAATAGGGCCTCCCTGACTGATCCCGGTGTCTCTGGGAGATCTCGCAGGCTGCTCTGTCCAAAGCCAGGTCCCCCACTGGGTAATCAGCTCAACTGCCCTCGTCCTGATTGGAGCTGACATTTTAATGTCTGGAGCAGGAGCGTGGTCAGCCCCGCTTAACCTGACCCCCCGCCAAACCACCCCTCCCCTACCAATGCCCTCTGTTCTCAATTTGCCCTTCCAGGACTGTACAAATCAGGCAAAATTTAACTCTTTATGGGCTTGTTAGGGGTTAGCAAGATACCTCCTTAAGTTTCACAGTGAATTCTTTACACAGGTGACAAAGCGTTGCAGCTCCCCCATGCAGGCTCCATGTGGATTTAGCTCCGCTCGAGCCCGAGCTTAACTGAGTGCTCAACTGTGATGCCTCTCTGTGTGCCACCTCTAGTTTCTCTTTCTCTCTTTCTTTATAAAGTGGAGTAGTTTTAAAGTGGTTTGCAGGGGCTCTTGTGTGAGGCCTTGCTCCGCAGTCATGGAAAGGAAAAGACTTTCTATTTTGTTAATATTGGCTTTGTATGCATTAAAAAGGTTAGCCATATGATCAGGGTTGTGAGCTAGCAAAACACTTCAAGTCCCAATGGCATGTTTTAATGTCTTGAAAATCTTTGAGTAAAATGAAAGCTTGTAGTTGTATGCTACCAACATTCAAGGAAGCATTGAGTTTTGCACAGAGGTTTAAAAAGAGGTTGGAGAAGGCTTAACTGGTTACAGAAATACCAGTGAAACAGATAATTTCACTGGCATTCACTTGCTTGTGGAAACAAAGAGCAAAGGGATTTCTGAAGCAGTGTCAAACTGTAGTCACTGCTTGACAAAAATATTCTTTTCTTGATCCTTTTAAAATGGCCTGATTCCCTTAGTTTAATGAATACAATTTTAACAAGGAACTAACCAATGACTATTGGTTATAGATCCAAAATCTGAATTTTATCTTCTTCCTAAGCTGGTCCCCATCGTCCTCAGGAATCCTTGTAGACAATTCTGTGACAACAAAGACAATTACCTTCTTGTATATAGCTTGTACAGTAAAATGTAAAAAGACTTGGTTGAAGACCTTTGTGTTAAATTTGGTGTGATATATTTCCTTTGTAATATACTTGTATCACAACATCAGGACCACTTTCAAACAAACAACATTCTAGCGCTATAGACTGTAGACAAGAAAATACTGTGCATTAACTGACTGAAAACATTGAAATACCCATTAAATACATTACAGGTAAAGACTATCTGACTAAAAGTGATTACAGAAACAAGTCATGTTTAAAGCAGAGATTTAGACTGTGGATCTCTCACCATCCATACTGTATGATGAGGTCGCGAGATGTTTGTGTACCATGTCTCAAGTTTAGAAACTCATGTGGACTGAAAATATGTGGTGGTGTGAAACCTAAAGCTGCACCCTGTGGTAAATTAATATTTGTATTAGCTATTTATGGTGTTGTATGTTACCCTGACAACCCAACATTGAAAGGGACAGCCTATCAGAGCATGTTGGCTGTGGGTCCCTCTGCAGCAGCATGAGAAGAAGAGTAAAAAGTGTGTGGTATTTTTATATGAGGAAACAAGAGTTGTATTACAACACCTTTTCTTCCCAATTCCCATTAAATGCAGTTATATCACATTTAAGAAAGACAGTCCAAAGCCCTTTATCCACAGTTATTGATTGACCTGTTCCCAGGCTGCCAAGTCCTCACCTTGTCTTGACATGCCTGCTCTTCTCCCTTTATCCCTCCCTGTTTGTGTGCATGTGTGTCTGCGTGAATATGTGTATGTTCAGAAGTGTCCGGCCACTTGGAACGGCACCAGTCAGATTCCCCGATCCCTTCCAAAAGGCCCTCTTCACGCTCAGAGACCTCTGAGAGCCCGCTCTCCTCAAAGCGTCCCAGGACATCTGAAAAGAGGGCTGCAGAGCAGGTGAGTGTTACTGTACAAACCACAGAATTTTGTTACCATTGATGCATTCAGATATTCATAAAACTCTGTTTCTCAAACTCTTTGAATTAGGGATTCGGATGGTTAACTCATCCTCAATTACCAAGACCTCATTATAAGCCTAAAACTTACACATCAATTAAAAGAAGAAATGTAAAAATGTACTATTAATAATTTTTAGTTAGTTATCCCACTGACCCTTTTTATACTATGCAGGGTTTTTTTCAAATCTACTCAGAATTATTTTAGCCTTTCTGCTGCAGTTGCACTGCTAATTGTGTATAAGGTGGAAAATCAATATAGTATTTGACAGATGAGAGCACTTTGAAGTGGGTGCCAAGACTCAGTGGTGCTCAGTATTACACACTTGTCTGTGATCAGAGGAATCTGCCTGCTTGAGGGAAGGGTGCCCCACTCTTCTCCCTGATCTACAGCTCCTCTTCTCTCACAAAGCCATTTCACCCTATTAACCCTCTGTGGATCTGTTTTTTCCCATTCTTTCTCTGTTTCTCTGTTCCTGTATCTACTTTCAACCAGATGTACCAGTGCCCCTACTGCAAGTTCACCAACACTGACCTGAATCGTCTCAGAATGCACGTGATGACACAGCACTCTGTCCAGCCCATGTTACGCTGCCCATTATGCCAGGACATGCTCAACAACAAGATCCATCTGCAGTTCCACCTCACACACCTGCACAGTGTAGCGCCTGACTGCGTTGATAAGCTTATCGCCACAGTAAGTCTTGTTCTGTGTGTATTTTGTCGTTGGAAAAGTTTTCAGTTTTTTTTTTTTTCATTTTTCAGCCAACAATGCTTTTGAATCTTTTTCCTTACCTAGGTAATGTGAAGTTGTCTCTTGTTTTGTTAAATTGACATGTATTAGCTTGGCATGGCAAGTACATATTGTTTATTCTGGTCATCCAGTGCCATAGCAAATATAATGCATAAGTACTTACAGTAATACCTTATCTTAAGTTTATATATATCAGGGAATGCAGAAGAGAAAAGCACAAGAGATTAACAAATGGATGGCCTTGTCACCTGGGTAAGCTTTGTTGTATACGTAGCGCCAATGTAAGTTCTTATTCCAATTTGTCTGTCTACTCTGTCCCATTTTGTGTCCGTCATTATCTCCACAATCATTTATATTTTGTGTTAGAGGCAAGGAGACCACAACCAGTCCGTGCTGTGCTGAGTTTTATAGGCCCAACATATTGCTACTTATACACATTACAGCCAGCCAGATTGCAGGCAGTGGGTCAGGTCAAGGACCACTGTAAGGATTCAGCAATGCCAAGAAGATGAGTCACTCTCTCTTATTCAATCCCTCACCCTGGAGTGGCTGCCTTGCTGTGTGAACAATTGTTATTCCTGTCTTCCTTCCTCTAAATTGCCATCATTTATTCCTTTATCAAACACAAAGAATGCTGTTAATTGTGAAATGGCTGCAGGCAACCCCATTGGCTCATTGGAAATGATTGGGCCTTGTTAAGATGCATATTTTTTCTGTTCTTTTTCATTGTCTTAATGCGCCTTTCATCAGAGCCTTTTTTCAGCTCTCGTCTCAGTCTTTTGGGGGAGGGGAACTCATAATCTGTTTTTGAAATTTTTTTTAATGATTTCAAGATAAGGAGGTCTCTTAGCTCCCAGTTCACATTCAGTTGACATTCTTACAATGTCTATGATCACCTGTGGGCTAGTCAAAACAAAGCCTTTTATTATGAATATGTTAAAATAATTATGACAGAGATGAATGAAAATTTAATTTCCAAAACAACAAACAAGAAACAGTTTCCCCTCTTTAAGAAATTCAAGTGGAGGCAATAGAAATGTTATTATTCACTACTGACTACTGATTTAGCCAAAATCAAGTCACATATAAATATTACATGTATAGACTGTGTTGAAAACACACTGTATTTTAAAATATTATATCAATACTCAGCTGCACTACAAAAAATAAGATATACAATTTGTAGTGTTTGTAGCATAGTCATGTGGTCTTTGACTCTCAAGTCCTGAAGTTAGATTTATATCAGCTGCAGTGCACTGGTGGACCCTTTTCTACTGAGATAGGATACTCTCCTTGCTTCCTTTAATGTTCATCAAGAGGAAATAAAATTTTATTTGCCCTGTTTTCTTGTAAATCACTGAGCAAATCTTTGTTCTGTTCCACCCTGTGAAGTTAAATAGCTTGCTGGACAATCACCGAGTAAAACATTGCTCTGTCTGCTGCCTGGCCATCTTCATCCCCCATCTAGAAAGTAAATGGCAAGCACATTAGTATGGTAGACGGCAATATTTATTTCTTTTATAGAGGTAGTAATGTACTGAACCACTACAAGAGGACCGTGACAGAACAGCAGTAATATAACACACATTAAAGCCAGCACCTTTTTATAACTGGTGAATGCAGATGGAAAGGTCCTTTTCCTTTCCACATGTCTAAGGAGAGGAGCATAATTAATTCTGAAATAGGTGACTTTTATTTCTTGCCAAGCATGCATAATGATGCGTTCACTCTCCCACCCTTCATCCACCTATCGTCTTTGCACTCCCTCCTCCCTCCTTTCGTTCCCACCCCATGTCTCTCTTGCCTCTTTGTCTCAAACACAGTACATATGTATAGTACTGTATATATATATATATATATATATATATATATATATATATATATATATATATATATATATATATATATATACATTAACATACTGTATATATCCTCAAGTCCTCCCTCTCTCCCCCTATGTTTCATTTTCATTTTCTGTCTGTGTAAGATAGGGGTAATGAAAATAATTGTGCTTCATTAATTCTGGGTCTGGCTGGATGATAGCCATTTTGAACTATGTTTGCCAATTAGGCGGTCCAAATTAAAAGTGACCTTGGGATACTCTGCTCTTTCCTCTAATCGGCTAATGAAGCAGTTGTCTAGAAACAGTCCACTTTGTAATGTAAATCATCAATTTTTTGTGTTTTATGACTTTTCATGTTGGTTGCATTAATTCTCTACTTTTAATTTTAAAGAGTAGGAGAGATGTAACAAAAACACAGAAGAAAAATGCTGGATGTGTTTTGATGAATTTGTGGCCACACTAATCATAGTGTTGGTCTTAGTGATGGGAAGAGTTAACTGTTATGATAAACCTTGAAACCTGTCTTGCTTACGAATGATTCTGCTCCATTTGGATTTAGCCTGTATGCTATATGACATGCTAAAATATCCTCAGCTGTGCCTCTCTGCTTTTTAAGACTATTTTTTATGGCATTTTTTCCCTTAATTAGAGAATTTAGAGTGTTGAGTGACAGGAGTAATGGGAAGAATGCATGGGGAGAAACAGAATAAAGACATGTGACAAAGGTCCCCATCCAGAATTGAACCAGGGACATCACACTAAAAGTGGAAGTGACTGAGACTGCAGGCCCACCAGGATGCATTCTTTAAGATTGTTTTTCCCTTTTGTTTCTCTCATTTGAGACACCTTTATTTGATATTACTTAAGAGAACTACCAGGATAACCACAATAAGTCTTTAGGTTAAGACTGAAGTGTGACGAGCGTCTTAAAATTGAGGTTCAAGCGTCTTAAAATTGAGGTTCAGCAGCGAAACAGAAGGGAAAAGAGGAGGGATGTGGGTAGTGTGAATTGAAATGCAGCATGTAGGGCGAAGCTGATTACTCTGTTTGTGAAGTTAATTGAAGGAAGGTGAAAAAGACAGGACCTCATCTTCCAACCTCTTCCAGTTTCAGCTGATGATTATTGTTAAATAGGTATCTGTTAATGAATGATTTTGATGAATTATCAGGTTTTGGGGGTGAAATGAGGGTATCAGAGGGAGAAATAGGAAGACAGTTGGGTGAAAGCAGCAGGAATAAACAGAGGTTGCTGTCTTTCACACATGATTGACTTCAACCTTTTGAGAGCGGGCAGAACCTGGGTTTCTCTCTGTACTTTTTCAATCAATACTTACTCGTCTTTGAAATGTTCCAATTAGAAAAGTAGGTGGAAAAAACATTTTTTTCTAATTTAAAATGCCCACCTTTTTATCAACAATGAAATTGTTTTTCTTTTGATTCTATTGTTTTTTTATAAAGGAATAAACAGTCTAATTTTCAAGTCTTTTTAAATGGAATCATTTTTTATTAAACTGACACAACTGTTCTACTGTGAATTCAGAAGCAAGCTTTTAATTGTAAGATGGCTGGATGCAGTTTTTCTACTTTTACCTAATACAGTAGTTGTTTCTTCAAGAACATTTTTAAAAAGGCACGTGACAAAGTACAGGCTTGTGAGACTTTACATTTTGTAAATTACAAACAAAGTAAAAAGAATGGTTGTGACTGTGTGTATTCATGTGTACACAGACAGTTACTCAGTGATTAATATGAAAATAGTAACATTCAAGTGTATGAGGATCTCAGTATTGACTCATTGGTATCTCTTAATTTTTTTGTGTTTGGTGTCAGTTATCCTCAGTGCAATGTAAAAATGTAATAGTCAGTATTGATCTGTCTTACCCCTTGCTGGTAAAATACAAAGAGATGATTAATACTAGAATTACTTTGTGTTTTGTTTTTCCAGGTGACAGCAACTGATGTACTGCCAGCAAGCATGTTCATACCTGTACCTGGTCCAGACAGAGAGTCCCAGAACACCCCTCATGCCACAGCCAACTCGAACTCTGAAGATACAAAGAAGCAAGTTGGTCAGTATCTGACTGTGTTAGAAATTTGGGAGTTACTTAGAGTAGGTCTCTTTTTTCATATATAAAATTCTTCTAAAATGTTCTTGGAAGTTAGAAAGTATATAAATAAATAAATTACAGTAATTTCACTTATGTGTTCTGTCATGAGCATATTATCATTGGGTCATCATGGTTGAATGTATTACTTTATAACTATGCAAGCACACACTGGTGCAATGTGAAGTCACTTAGTTTTTACTTATACTTTAAGTAAAGAATCATTATTCAGGTATTGTTGGTCATTTTAGTTTTACAAAAGCATTGTGTTGGCAATGGTTTCATTACATTTTTCATAGACAGTGGGCCTCATGATTGAATGTTTTCTTATTTTTGTCTTATATTTGTTCTGATGAATGCCACCTGTTCATGAGGAGGTGCGCGTTCGTGAGATGTGAGCATAATCTAAGCCCCTAAAATTGCCATATAAGGCTCCATATTCTGCTTTGTTTGTGGGCAAGTTTCATTCACAAAAAGTTCCCAAAGAGTAAAAACACTGCACTGCAGAAAACTGATGAATGCCACAAATGTTCTTAAACCACTCATATGTGCATTTTAAGAACAAATCTGTCTGTACGAATGCTTCTTGCATGAGGCCCAATGTACTTCTCCATGCTAAAGCATTTGTTCACAACAAGACAATATGAATAATGGTTGGTATTCACAGGCTTTATAGTTAGTCATTGCTTTTTCATGTTAACACAATGAGTGCTTTAATGTCCTCATAGATATTACTGTGGAAAATATTAAACTTTGCAAATGCAGGCACCTGATGAATTGCTCTCTTCTTTTGGTTTATTTTTTCACAGATGTATCAGATGCTGACCCAGAGAAGGGGGTGTCACTCCCTACAGAAATGGCTGAAGCTCGCAAGTCACCTCTTGAAGATCAACAAACGGAGAGGGATGATTCCACAGGATTCCTGTGCTGGAAGAAGGGCTGCAACCAAGTGTTCAAGTCCTCCAACTCCCTCCAGATGCACTTCAATGAAGTTCACAACAAAAGGCCCCAGTTGCCTGTTTCAGATCGCCATGTCTACAAGTACCGTTGTAACCAATGCAGCTTGGCCTTCAAGACTGTGGAGAAACTACAGCTCCATTCACAGTACCATGTGATCAGAGCAGCCACCATGTGCTGCCTCTGCCAGCGAAGCTTCAGAACACTACAGGCCTTGAAGAAACATTTGGAAACCAGCCACCTGGAGCTGAGTGAAGCTGATATCCAGCAGCTGTACGGTGGCTTATTGATGAATGGTGACATTATGGTCATGGGTGATCCATCCCTCAGTGAGGAGCATGGAAGTCTGGGAGAAGATGACAAAGAGGGAGATGAGAGTGACCCAGAGGAAAAACAAAGCCCAACAGGTAGTGACTCTGGCTCACTGCAGGAAGATTCTGGATCTGAACCTAAACGTGCTTTGCCATTTAGAAAGGGCCCCAACTTTACTATGGAGAAGTTCTTGGATCCATCTCGTCCTTTCAAGTGCACTGTATGCAAAGAGTCTTTTACACAGAAGAACATTCTTCTGGTTCACTATAACTCTGTCTCCCACCTGCACAAGGTTAAGAGGGCTCTTCAGGAGTCAACTACTGGTCAGCCTGAGCCTACCAGCAGCCCTGACAACAAGCCATTCAAGTGCAGCACTTGTAACGTGGCATATAGCCAGAGTTCTACTTTGGAGATTCACATGCGCTCTGTTCTACATCAGACCAAAGCTAGGGCAGCCAAACTTGAAGCCGCAGGAGGGATCACTAGCTCTGCAAGTGCTACTGGTACAAGTGGTGGAGGGTCCAGCATCAGCACTTCAACATCGAGTCCAAGCCCAGCCAGCAACTCAACTACTAGCTCTACCAACCACAGTTCTTCTGGGTCTCAAACAGCTCAGAATATTCTTGGAGGAAACCACATGAGCCAGACCCATAGCATCGAAAGCCTGGGGAATTCTTCAGTGAGCTGCCATTCCTCACCATCTGAGAACCATGAAGTAAAAAAGTCTAAATTTACAGACATGCTGTCTGCTAGAGGGCAACAACAGCAGCTTCAACAACAACAGCAATTGGCACAGGCTCAAGCCCAAGCCCAAGCCCAACTTCAGCAAGAGCTCCAACAGCAAGCTGCTCTTTTACAATCACAGCTATTCAACCCAGCACTTCTGCAGCACTTCCCAATGACAACAGATGCACTTCTCCCCCTGCAACAGCAGCAGTTGCTATTTCCTTTCTACATCCCTGGAGCAGAATTTCAGTTGAACCCAGAGATCAGCATCAGTAACTCAGCACTTGGTCTAGCAGGATCCACCTCCTCACTGCTGGAAGATCTAAAAAACTCAGCCCAGCAGGCCCAGCAGAGCTGCTTGCAGCAGCAACTGATGCATCACCACCTTCAACAGCAACATCAACAACAACAGCAGCAACAACAGCAGCAGCAACAGCAGCAGTCTCACTCACAGGCTCAGGGGCAGATGGCATTGTTGCAGCAGAGTGCATCTCTCCTCCAGCAGGTTGAAAAAAAGAAGCATCAATCCTCTCAGAATGAGAAAGACAGAGAAATACAAAGAGAGAAGGACACAACTGAAAAAAATGAGGAATATGTTAACAAAGATTCTACAGACATCAAGCCAAAAGAAAAGAAGGACATCCAGCATATTTCAATAAATATAAACCACGATACTGGCTTACCTCCACCAAGGATTGCTTCAGATGCTCGTGGAAATGCAACCAAAGCCCTGCTGGAAAATTTTGGGTTTGAGTTAGTGATTCAGTACAATGAAAATAAACAGAAAGCTCAGAAAAAGACAGCTGGACCTACAGGATCAAGTGGTCCAGGTGGGATAACAAGAGTGGTGGACCCCATTGAGGGATTAGAGAAACTGGAATGTGAAGCCTGTGGCAAGCTGTTTTCAAACATACTGATTCTAAAGAGTCACCAGGAGCATATCCACCAGGCCTTTTTTCCATTTCGATCCCTTGAGAGATTTGCCAAGGAATACAGAGAGCATTATGATAAACTCTATCCACTGAGGCCCCCTACACCAGAGGCTGCTGTGGCTCCTCCACCGCCTCCTCCTCCGCCCCCACCTCCTCCTCCTCCACCCCAAAGAGCTCCCACACCAAATATTCCTGTCTCTGCTGCCTCACTCACACCTCCAACTGTATCTACTCCACAGCCACCAGTTCCAATGGCACAAATTCCCATGCCAATGGATTTGCCCCTCTTTTCGCCACTCATGATGCAGCCCATGTCTCTCCAGTCCTTGCCCACTCAGCTGCCTCCCCAGTTGCCGTCTGTTGAGCCAAGCCTGGCCTCAGACCTGGCTCAGCTCTATCAACAACAGCTCACACCAGCCATGCTACAGCAGCAGAATAAGAGGCCACGGACACGCATCACTGATGACCAGCTGAGGGTCCTGCGACAGTACTTTGATATCAACAATTCACCAAATGAGGAACAGATTAAAGAGATGGCAGACAAGTCAGGGCTGCAGCAAAAAGTCATAAAGCACTGGTTCAGGAACACTCTTTTCAAAGAGCGACAGCGCAACAAAGACTCACCATACAATTTCAATAACCCACCAACAACAACCCTAGAAGACACCAAAATTGACTCTAAACCTCCTTCCCCTGAACCTCAGAAACAAGATTTTTATGGAAGCAAGAGATCATCCAGAACTAGGTTTACTGACTACCAGCTAAGAGTGCTACAAGACTTCTTTGATGCCAATGCTTATCCTAAAGATGATGAATTTGAACAGCTCTCCAACCTTCTGAGCCTCCCCACTCGTGTTATTGTTGTGTGGTTCCAAAATGCTCGTCAGAAGGCAAGGAAGAATTATGAAAACCAGGGTGAAGGGGGAAAAGAAGGTGAAAGGCGAGAATTGTCAAATGACCGCTATATCCGTACCTCAAATCTGAACTACCAGTGCAAAAAATGCAGTCTGGTTTTCCAGCGTATATTTGATCTAATAAAACATCAAAAGAAGCTGTGTTACAAAGATGAAGACGAGGATGGACAGTATGACAGCCAAAATGAGGATTCACTGGATCTTTCAAATGAATGTTATACTCCCTCTGGGTCTTCCTGTCACACCCCAATGCCCTCCTCTTCAAGTCTTTGCCCACTTCCACCCTCCACTTCAGCATTCTCACACCTCCCAGCCAATGAAAAAGAGGAGGCATCACCAGCAACCACCTCAAACCTCTATGATGAGAAGCCCAAGCAGCTACCAGAAATTTCTGCTGATCCACGAGAAAACCAAACCTCTATTAAGCAGGAAATTGTGCATCAACCCCAATCTGAGGCACAACACCATAAACCTCAGAGAGAAGAGAAGATTCAAACAATCTCCAAGCCCATCAAACATTCATCTCCTTCCTTCTCTCAGCAACAACAGCAGTGTGGTCCCTCAGCCTCTCAGACAAGCCAGGCCCCATCTCAAAGCTCCCACATGAGCCTCAATGCACACCTGACCTCTGCTACACAACAGGCACAGCAGATGATCCCATACCAGTGTGAGCAGTGCAAGATTGGCTTCCCCTCTTTTGAGCACTGGCAGGAACACCAGCAATTACACTTCCTCTCTGTGCAAAATCAATTCATCCACCCTCAATTTCTTGACCGTCCAATTGACATGCCTTTCATGCTATTTGATCCCAGCAATCCTCTCCTGGCAAGTCAGTTACTCTCTGGGGCAATGCCACAGATTCCCAGCAGTTCTGCCACCTCTCCGTCCACTCCCACCTCCACCATGAACTCCCTGAAGAGGAAGTTGGAGGAGAAAGCTGGCACTAGCCCAGGAGAGAACGACAGCACAAATAGCGGAGAGGAGCCACAGAGAGACAAGAGGCTTAGAACCACCATCACACCTGAGCAATTAGAGATCCTTTATCAGAAGTATTTATTAGATTCAAATCCTACACGTAAAATGCTTGACCACATTGCTCATGAGGTAGGATTAAAAAAGAGAGTAGTGCAAGTCTGGTTCCAAAACACAAGAGCTAGAGAGAGAAAAGGCCAGTTTAGAGCAGTAGGGCCAGCTCAAGCTCATCGTAGATGCCCATTTTGTAGAGCTCTTTTTAAAGCAAAAACTGCCCTTGAGGCACACATTCGCTCTCGTCACTGGCATGAAGCCAAACGTGCTGGCTATAATTTAACTCTCACTGGTATGTTACCTGAACCGGAGGGGATGCAAATAAAAATGGATGTTCTAGATACATCAAGCTACTCCCAACTGGCCCCTACAAACAGTGATGGACAAAGCTCTTCCATGTCACCAGTGAATAGAGGCATGGATTTGTCTCCCAGGGCTCTACTGAGCCCTTCATCCATTAAAGTTGAGGGAATGGAAGATTTTGAGAGTGCAGCTATGTCCTCTGTGAACCTCAGCTTTGATCCAAGCAAACTTGATAATGACGACTGCTCTTCTGTGAATACAGCCATCACAGACACAACCACAGGTGATGAGGCCAATGTGGATAATGACAGTGCTGATGCGAAGCACAGCCAAAGTAGTGGTGATTACCTGTCTAAGTCTGGGGGCACTGTCCCCATCCTTGAAAATGATGACCAGATGTCCTCAGGGCTGGTAAGCCCTGCAACAAGCTATTATGCGAAGGACTATGAAAATGAAAATATAATTGACCACAGTGAGACATCCAGTCTGGCTGACCCCTGCTCACCAAGTCCTGGAGCTTCAGGTAGCAGGAGCATTGACAGCGGAGATCGTCCTGGCCAAAAGCGCTTCCGAACCCAGATGACTAACCTCCAGCTGAAAGTGTTGAAATCCTGTTTTAACGACTACAGGACTCCCACTATGCTGGAGTGTGAGGTACTTGGCAACGACATTGGACTTCCAAAGAGAGTGGTTCAGGTGTGGTTTCAAAATGCCCGTGCCAAGGAGAAAAAGGCAAAGCTCAACATGGCCAAGCACTTTGGAATAAATCAGACGTCCTACGAGGGGCCGAAGACCGAATGCACTTTGTGTGGTGTCAAGTACAGTGCTCGCCTCTCTGTTCGTGATCACATTTTCTCCCAGCAACACATCTCTAAGGTGAAGGAAACCATTGGCAGCCAGATCGATAAGGAAAAAGAATACTTTGACCCAGCCACTGTCCGCCAACTTATGGCCCAGCAAGAGATGGACCGCATTAAGAAGGCCAATGAAGTTTTAGGACTGGCACAGCAGCAGGCCATGCAGCAGCAGGGGATGTTCGATAATCCTGCAATGCAGGCGCTGAATCTCCAGTCAGCCTATCCAAATCTGCAAGGCATCCCACCTGTCCTTTTGCCAGGGGTTGGCAGCCCCTCTCTTTCCAGCTTTAACTCATCTAATTCAGGTATGTCATCATTTGGTATTCATTCACTGATATACAGCTAAAACTCGAGTTTCAGATGGGCTTTTCAACTAAATTGTAACTAATCTACACAATTATCAGCCTTTATTACAGTAAACATACTGTAATTATATATTGTAATTAAAGGGTTAGTTCATACTTTTTGAAGTAGGGTTGTATGAGGTAGTTATCCATAATCAGTGTATTACCTTCAGTAGATGGTGGTTGGCACACTCCCAATTTGGAGAAGCAGATAGGAGAATCGACAAGGAAGCTAAGAAATGTGTGCAATGGGGCAGCAGCAAAACATATTTTAGCCACCTAAAAAAGGCCCACCTAAAAAAAAAAAAAAAAATCAATATTAGTTTAAGTGTACACTATATTTAGAATATTTTCACCGCTTTTCCTTGCCGTCAGACAGCACCTTTCCTCTGGCACTACATTTTCTCAACCATAGAATTTCCGTATTCGTATGCATGTCGCGTACTGTATTACGCTGCAAATCAGCTGCCTGCTTCTCTAAACTGGGGGCGTGCCAAATGCTATCTACCATGGGTAATACACTGTCTATGAATAAGTACCTCATACAACCCCACTTAAAAAAATAGGAACTAACCCTTTAACTGTGAAATCTAGTAATAACAGTACAGCACTAGAATACAATATTTCTACTCTTTTTAAAATAATTTCTCCTCCTATTAATCGTTCTGTCATGTGTACTAATTTACATTGGCAGTCATACTGTAGAATGTGTAAATTGTCAACGTTGGACTTTGAAAATAAGGGAGATTATCTGGGACCCCACCTGACCATAATTTTTACATTATCTAAAAAGTTTCCTCTCTCGGCTGCAGAGATCAAATCACCAGGTGCCTTTACTGCCTGCCCTGCTATAATCAAACATATGGTTGATGTGTTTTCTTTGTGGCTTCTTGAGTGTGCTTATGTTTAACAGAACTAGCATTTTGGTTAACATAATTTTTTCCACCATGACCAACACTACGGTCCACCCTATACACCTTGCAAAATGCATGGTTGTTTCCTAACAACACTCCTTGTTAACACTAACAGCTCTCTGTGTCTCATATGAGGATACAATGTTCAAACAGAAAACAAAATGAGCGCTCCAAGAAGCTACAACAGAAACTGTGGTAGGAAGCCAGTCTGAGCCACTAACAGCTGTTAAGTGATGAAAATTTGCGTGAAAGCTATTTCAGAATTTGCAAGGCGGGTAAACGGCATTTATGTGCGTTTAGTCTCCACTACAGCCCTGTGTAAAGGGAAATACGGGAGATTTCCAGGGAAAATTACAAAACAGGAGAACGGCTGTAGAGGGGGTGAAACCCGGGAAAAATGGGAGAGTTGACAGGTCTGCCAAAGGTCATTGTTGACATGTGCCACTATGCATAGAACCTACTTTAACTTCCACCACTTAAATGTTAGACCCACAAATGCCACAACAGAGTGAACAAATGGCTCACTCTGACTGACTTTGAAGATTACATGAGGTTATTATCATTTACATAACTATTTTCATTGACCTCCTCCTGTGTACTATATAATGAAACAGCCTATTGTTGTTATAGCTGAATAACCTTTTAACAAATAATTGTACATCCATCTATTAACTCTTAAATGTATGTTTGTATTTGAAAAAATTCCAGCTTTAACTCCTCCAAAACCTTCAAACCTCCTGAACATGCCTGGTGCCAGTGTTCCCTCACCTAGCCTCCCCACATCTGGATTACCCAACAAGCCTCCCTCCTCATCGTCTCTGGCCGCATCCAGCCCAGCCCAGACCAACACATCTGTTTCCCACTCAAGCCCCACCTCCACATCCAACTCCACTTCCTCAACCACCCAGTCCGGCTCCCGGCAAGAACTCCCCAAAGAACGTGATACTGAGAGATTAAGAGAGAAGGAGAAGTCCAGGGAAAAGGCAGAGAAGCCCTCAACCCCATCATCAACTGGAAGCACCCCTGCCCCTTCCACTTCTGCTGCCAGCGCTAAGAAGGAAAAACCTGAAGCAGCTGTACCTGCTACCTCTATGCCCACACCTGGTATGGAGTATGTGGTAGACCCTGCCCAGCTTCAGGCCCTGCAGGCTGCTTTGGCATCTGACCCCACAGCCCTCCTCACAAACCAGTTCCTGCCCTACTTCATGCCTGGCTTTTCCCCTTATTACACCCCTCAGATCCCCGGGGCTCTCCAAGGGGGCTACCTGCAACCAATGTATGGTATGGAAAGTCTCTTCCCTTACAACCCAGCATTGTCACAAGCACTGATGGGCCTGTCTCCAGGGTCCCTGCTGCAGCATTACCAGCAATATCAGCAGAGCTTGCAGGAAGCACTACAGCAGCAGCAGCGGCAGCTTCAGCAGATCCAGCAACCCAAGGCAAGCCAAACTCCAGTTCCCCCTCAATCCTTGGGGGATCGCAAAGAATCTGCCAAAGATCCAGTGAAAAAAGAGGAGCAAAAGGGCAACCCCCATAGTGAACCCCCCACATCTTCCTCTTCCTCCTCCTCTCATAATAAAGTACCCTCTGAGCAGAACGAGATGGATGGCAAAGCTGTGGATCCCCATCTAGACCAATTCATCGTCCCCAAGGTGCAGTATAAACTGGCATGCCGCAAGTGTCAAGCAGTTTTCACCAAGGAAGAAGCGGCTATTACCCACCTTAAATCTAACTGTTTTTTCGGTCAGTCTGTGGCAAACCTGCAAGAGATGTTGCTGCGTGTCCCCAGTGGCGTAGGTGCAGGAGCTGGAAGTCTCTATGACTGCCTGGCTTGTGACACTACGTTGGATGGGGAGAAAGCACTCAGTCAACACCTGGAATCGGCATTGCACAAACACAGAACAATCAAGCGATCAGCCAGAAATGCCAAAGAGCACGCTACTAGTTTATTACCTCACTCTTCAGCCTGCTTCCCCAATCCTAACACCGCATCTACCTCGCAGTCTGCCACTCATCCCATCAGCAGCCCCCCTACCCCGCCAACAACATCAGCTACCATGCCATCCTCTGCTGTCTCCTCTTCCCTGTGCTCCTCCTCTACTACCCAACTCAACACCACAGCTGCCGGCAAACCCTGGCCCCAGGCCCCTTTCTCCAGAGCTTTAGCTGGGAAGCCCAATGCCAGTCCCCCCTCTTCTTCCTCCTCTTTTCCACCAGTGTCCTCACCTTCAACGGTTACCTCAAGTTCATTGAGCACCTCAGGAGTTCAGACCTCGATACCAACAGACGTCTTTACCGACGAGTCTGATTCTGACAGCAGTCAGAAGTCAGCAGACAGGCTGGGCAGGACGGCGGAGGAGCCGCAGCAGCCTGGCTTTGTCAAAGACAGTAGTAGTTGTAGTAATCTTGCTAGTGTAGGAACAGACTCCATCAGATTGTAAAAGAGCTTTCAGTGATGGACAATATTTAAAAAACACAAAAAAGACAAAAAAAATCACAAATGGAAAAAAACATAAAAAGCAGCAATGTTAAAAATACATTAAAAGTATACAAACCAATTTCAGAAAAAGATGTGTAAAGACTAACTGCAATTCCAAAGCTTGTAACCAAAAATTTAAATGTTAGTGGATTGTTTTCCCATATCAACATGCTGGTTTTCGTTTTGTTTTTGATTTATTTGTTTTTGTTTTGTTTTACTCAACTGAAATACATGCATACTATATATGAGAATAGAAAGGATCGCTGCAGTTATGTTTTGGGTTATGGTAGAGGAACGCTGTACTGTATGGCAATGGACTGCCTCAAAGTTGACAAATGGCCCAAAAACCCTTTTGAAGAAATACGAGTCAACAAGCTGTCCTTTTTGTTTTGTACTAATTTCTACTTAATAGCACAGTCACAAAAAGCCAGTATGTACTGTATGGGAGAATAGTCTATCAATTTTCTTGCTATTTAAGCATTCAGATACCAATGGCTTGCAAAAGTAAAAGAATAATGTAATGTCTATTTTATTCTCAGGTCAACAGCTCACTGATGTTTTTCTGTTACAGAAATCCATGTTTTACACCTTTTGTTTCCAACAGGAGATAAGCATTTTTTTTTTCTTTCAGAACTTGATTTAATAATAGAAAGTTTTGAGTTGAGTGAAATTTTAATAAGGCATTGTTTCTGGGCATTCAAAAAGGGCAAATGATTTGCTGATTTTATCATTATAGAAATCCGTTTAAAGGTGGGGAAATCACAATTCCATTATACCCAGACAAGGAGAGCATTGCAGACATAAGAACGGGCGATAAAAAGAGTTTTGATTAAAAAAAAAAAACAACCTTCTGTATTTATAATAGATATGAACATTTTTGGTGTTAAGTAGATTGTTGCATTGGAAATGAATTTAAACAGTATGGTAGGTTGAAAAAAAACTTTGTGTACATTTAGCTTTTGTATTGTCCAACTTTAAGACGCTTCATTTGATGTTGTCTTGGTCATTCCGATAGACTAGATTATGGACAGGTAATTTATCTAAACTTTATTTCTGTCTTTTTCTCAACTACTTGGGAAACATTCACCCAGATGCCCCTCCTGACAAGGCAGGATCCTCTTTTAGAATTATTTAAATTTTATGATTTGGTTGGTAATGCACCAACCAAACCGAAAAAAATCTTGGGTGAAATATTGAAAATTTAATTTTATTTAATTTTTGTGTTACCTTTGTGCACTTATCACTGTCTGACTCCTATTTCTCGCTCTACTTGTTCCTCTCTTCGCACTTATTTTTCTTCAGCTCTCCTGTGTTTGTAGATATGTACACTACAAAGCAGGTCTTTTGTTCTTCATGTAGTGTGGCTACAGTCTTTATTTTCATTTTGACATTTTTGTTGTCATAAATGAAAATGAAAAAAGAATACTAATAATAATTCTCACGCTTTAAGACAAAAAGAAAATCCAAAGACTAAACACTTTCACCATCGGTGCATAAAGATGAGAAAAGAGGCTTCTTTATACTTGAGAATTTGTTGCTGTTTTTAGAGGAAAGAAAACAAAGTTTTAAAAGATAAAGGAGTACGCATCAGAGTTGCCGTTTTTGCTTCTTTGCAAGCAAACAGGTGGCTTTTTTACGTAAATACCAAAAACCAAAAAGGGCCCTTGTCCTTGCATTGTGGAGTAGCACCGTTACAGAGCCATTGCAGTTTGTAAGATAGAGGTTATTAATCTTTGTTTGACTTTTTTGTCACATTCAAATGTCCATTTTTTTAAGAAAATGTATAAGGTCTGGTCTTCAAGGACATACGTTTTGCTGCTAATGTAGAATTTTGAAAGAAAAAAAAAAGTACCTAGATGCATGCTCATTTTGCTTTTGGCTAAGCTTTAACTAAAACAAACAATAAACCAATTTCTTGCCTCTGCAACACCTTTTTTTTTCTTGTTGCAAAAACGGAACTTTGAAGACTGTGAATATATGTTCCAAAGGACATTTTGCCGATTTTCTTTTTGAACAGACCAATGTTTAAAGCCAATGATCTATGACGTTTGTAAAGAACAGTGCATTCCAAATATCACAATGGATTTTTCTTAAGCAAGGACTGATCCTATTTCATTTAATTGCTTTTAATTGTCACAATCTATTTTTTTCCTCATTTTTAAAGTGACTGTAAACTGTTGTGTAAATTTTTGCATCATTGGTTACTGAACAAAGTGACCTCCACATGTCACTTTGTGCTGGCATGGAACATTGCTGAAAATCCCTCCATCCAGTCAAGGTTGTTGCTCACTTGTTAAGCAAGTAATAGTGGTTACCAAAAAAATGTATATAATACATCTGGTACTGATGAGTCTCATAGGTTTAGTAACATTTATGCCAGTTAACAAACACCTAGTCTCAGAGGGAAATGATGGCTGTTTAGCTAAGGTGCGGTTGCCCCCTTCCTGGGAAATCCACCAGTGACTTGTCCCATGTGTATGCAGGCTGTCACTTCTACACATAGATCACAGGTTCAGAGGGACGTCTTCATTCCAAAGCATTATTTCTGGAAAAAGTAGGAGGTTTTTTGAAGATGTCCCTTTGTTTCAAATAGTTAGGATGCTTTCATGTCCAAAGAAGTCACCCACTTCATCTTATTGCAATGGAAATGGATGTGCATAGGTACCCCCCACCCCCCCCCTCACTGATGAACTGATGAACTAAAATTTTTATTTTTTAAACCAAAACCAAGACATATTTAAATTTGTGAAGAACTACTTTTTGGCCACTATTGTATAGCCAATATATTCACCCTAATGAATACAAGGCACAATCTTAGAAGTGTGTTTAAAGTGCTACGTCTTGCAGAGCAATGTGATTTGGTGTTAATACTACAGCATGCTGTTGAAAGTCAGTAGATTTGGTCTGCAAGCTTGCTACTTCTCTAAAGTTCAGTTCCCTGAAATACTGTCCATATGTACTTTCTTATTTTGGAAAATTCTTAAGTTGTACAGTTTTTCTCAAATATGTTTGCTTTATTTTAATTTTCAAATAATGTCAGACATGTATTGTTATTTTCTTATAAGTATTTGTATTTTATTTTAGTTTCTGTATATTACTTTTTATCATAAATTAACACTAGCTTTAATTTGATTGCTGAAATTAAGAAACAAAAACAAAAAATATGTCCTGGCCACTTTATGGTGTGATAATGTTCTTTATATTCATTGTCTCAATGATACTGTTCTCTCTTATTTCCAAAGTGTAATCTTTTGGGCTCTCTTGTGGAAGACAAAGTTGAGGTCTCTACATCAGATTCAGCCAGCCAGCATGGACTGTGTGTGAGTTTGTATGTTTGTGTGTGTGTGTGTGTGTGTGTGTGTGTGTGTGTGTGTGTGTGTGTGTGTGTGTGTATGTGTGTGTGTGTGTGTGTGTGTGTGCGTGCGTGTTTGTGTTTCATAAGAGCCAGCATCAATTCAATTTTTTTGTTCCCTTGTTTGCCTTTTATTTTTTTTGTGTTACACACCAAAACGAACTGAACCACAAAGCTGGAATATGAATAACTAAAATTTACAAAATCAAATTTTAAAGATAATGATCAGACATTAAAATGATACCGAAGCACTGAGCAGTTTTTACTTTGATTGAATATATGAATGTGGCCAAAGCTTTATGCAGTTGAAACAAAAAGGAAAAAAAAAATTACAAGTTGTGCCCCAGATAAGTGTATATTTTATTGTGGCACAAAACGCTATTGTGGATATCTGGATCCACCAACTTACATTGGGATACTTGATTTTAATGGACATTTACAAAGAGAGAGATAAAGACAAGGTTTTGCTGTAGAGGTCATCTTTTGCCCACTGTGAAAACGAACGTGTACCTGTATACAGATATAGATATATTTAAAACAAGACATCAACTTTTTTTTGTTTCTAAGATGAAGAAGGACTGAAAAGAAAAAAATGACTCTGGGAAGCTTTGGAGATCTTGTTAGGAGGACATGAGAGGCTGTGGGCACACCAAAACTGGGCATGGGAGCCGAAGATGGGCTCAAAACAGCTTTAAAACCACCTCCTTATTTGATTACTGACAACTCTGTAATGGGAATGGACTCTGGAACCAATGGACATGTGTGACACAGAGAGAACTGAACTTAAGTGGCTCCAGCTGCCTCTTTCTCCTTTCTGTCTGTCTCTTTCTTTCTCCAGATCTGCCTCTGCTTCTGCTCTTTGATGGACATTTTCCAAATTTCAGGACAGGATGGACAGAGATGCTTGCTTCATTTCTCCCAGTTCATGTTGCTACCTGTTTCATTTCCTTGTGCTTGTCTCTGGTTGACAAGTGAAGCTCTCCAGTCAAATGGCGGTTCACCCCTCTCTCTGTTGATTACATAATCTAAAAAGAGAAATGAACAGAGAGAGGGGACGGGTTCTCAAAGCTGTCATTCTTAAAGAGGCAGTTATACACTAAAAAAGCGTATTAACCAAAATTAACAACCAAACTAACAACCAAACAACCATTTGCTCCAACTTCAAAGATGAACTGTTACTTGGAGCTCTCTGTTCCTTTTGTGACTTCTGGTGCCACAATGTTTTTTTATGCTTTTAGATTTTCTTTTTGTTTCCTTGAATTACTCCTCCTTCGAGCCTCATAAGCATGGCTCTGTGGCTCCAGGCAGCCCATCCGAGGGTAAAAAAAAACAGCCTTGCAATGTACAAAAAAGAGCAAGTTAAACCAAAAATGTTGTTCTTGATGTCTTTTCTATACTGTAGTCTTGTTAGCTTTTTTGTTACTGTAATTATATGATGAAGATTTCCAAACTGTACCAAATTACATGGAAACTAACATACATACAACCACATGGAACTTCAGACTTTTAAAGAAACTTTTGTCACAAAACCTTGTTGTCCTAGTTAAGTTGATTGTAGATGGTAATTGAATATACTCCTTTGAAAATATTTCATCAAGTATGTTTCTTGCTCATTGTGATACATTAAAAAAGTATGAGCATAAACTGCACTGGTTTGGACTCATTTTTTGTTGTGGGATTTGATCACTTGCTGTCAGTGGACTTTGGCAAAACTCCAAGAACTGAAGAAATACAACAGTGTTCAGCATTCATCATTTTCCTCTGTTTACTGAAAAAGTTAGATTTGATCCTTAAAGGCACAATCAGTATTTTTTAAGATTTCGACCAAATAAATTGCAAAAGTATATGTTCAAATTTAATATACAATTATGACAGAAATATTCTGTGTACTTCCCATGTTACTCATTTGTTAACATTACTAGCAATAGAGAAAGAAAAGTAAATACATTCAATTCTTTAGTGATAGTTCTTATCTTGAATGAATTCATTTTTTATACTGAATCGCAAGTGTTAAAATTTCAGTTGTTTACATTATTCTATAATGGTTTATTGTATATATTTTTTGATATAAGAATGAGAACACATTCCAAACCTGTGTGTTTTACTTTAATTGTTGGGAAACACACAATGTTAACGCGAAGATCACTGATTGTGCCTTTACAAGGAAAACAACAGAAAACAGCTAATATAAAAAAAAGATAGTGTATATTTTCAGTGATGACATAATTACAATTACTGAATATTTGATTTCTATTCTGCTTCTTTGCAGTTTAAGGTGTAATCGGTAATAACAGCGAGTGGTCGGCTTGGTAAAACTACAACAGAAGCAATTGTGTAGTCTCTTTCTTTTTCTTTTTTCTTTTTAAAAGCAAATTCATTTCAAGCTTACCAACTGTTGGCTAACTGATATTATGCCTAAGCAAGAAGAACACAGCTGCATGTCATAGGTGTGTAGGCTATATTACAATAACCTGTATATACAGCACCACACACACCTTCCCATTCACTTGAATGAGAACGTGTGTCCAAACTTTTGATGGGTACTGTATATAGCTTATATAGCCTTACAGCTCAAGGCAGCATGCCTCATTTTCAAAGTTTATTCATTTGCAGTATAAACTAACAATCAGCTAGCAAGACACGACCCAGTGAGAGTACTGCTGGATGAAGCGCAGCTGGTCATGTCACAAACAACCAAATTAAGCCGAGGTGGCTAACATTAGATAGGTTGTTTATCTGTCTGACAAGTTATTTTATAGAGTCTAAATCTCCCTCCATCTTTCAAATGCCGCAACTTTCTTCACTCTGGTAAAACACAGCATGCAGTGGATAGTTCAGGGGACCTGGGAGTTTGGACTGTTCCCAATAAAAACAGAGCTGAGCCAGCTCTGCCTGTTCAGCAAGACTGAATTCTCAGCAGACACTGAGGTAACAGAAGGACTGGCATTGATCAGCAACACTTGTGAGCCCCCGCTGATATGTTATGGTCAATTTGTACCAAGAGCTAGAGAACATTACTGATTGTACCTTTAAATCTTCTTTGTGTTTTATTAAAATTATGTCTTAAGACTGTTTTAATTAATATGTAGAGTGATCTTGTCAGATCCCTTCAGCCTCTGAAATCCTCTGCCCTGAGATACATCATGTGTTAGATTTAGATCGCTGGTAGGCATTGTAAATGTCCTAGCCTAATTAATACATATTAAGCAACAACTGTGAACTTCTTCTTAATTAGAGGTGGCTGTGTGCAACTAATGTAATCTGAGACACTGACAATTAAAGCTTGGAAATTGGAGGGGAAGCAGAGAAAACAAAAGTACGAGTTTGGGGAGGTCTCAAAAATAATATCTGATCAACTATTAACCATTATCTTGTAACATTTAAATGCTGCAATGAACAGTAGCCTAATTAAAATCTAATTAAACTCCATTAAGAAACACCCTCCTCTAATACTTATCCCCACAGTATGACAGATGAAGATGTTGTGAAGAAACAGGCTCAGATTTCTCATTAAGTGGTGAGTTGTATTTTTGTATTTCTCTTTGTAATATTTGGTATAAGGCAGCAATAGTTTCTTTCTCCCTTCTTGAAGATGTCTGTGGTTCTGACACATGTTTTTGTTTGTTTTTGCCATTTCTAAAACACAAGCCCAAAACATAATGTCGTAAATATTAACTTTTTTGTAAGGCAAGAGACATTTATATTGGAATAGGAACATGAACATCCATTTTTGTTACATCTTTTCAAAATGCACTCTGATCTTTGAACTGCTGTTTTGCTCATAAAATATAGCTGAATTGCATCATATTTTTACATGAGGAAAATTCTTATAACCTTTGTTAAATCATGCCGCTTTGTAAGAAATATATAAAAACAACTCAAATCTGAGGAGCATCAAACCTCTAAAGGGAGTTTAAGGAAGAGGCCATCCTGTCTTAAGCAACAGGCGAGATTCATTGGCCATGTTGAGCCAATTAACACGCAAGGGCACATCCCGAATGAATTAAAAACAGCCTAATCCGATCAGTGTGAAAAGCAAGGCCATTTCCTTCACAAGCCTGGACCAGATGGCACTCACACTCAGAGGTTGCATTGAAACAGGCCAGGCCCAGTCACACAGTGTGAAATTGGGTTAGCGCCTGAATCTAACATAGGCCCTGGGCAATGTGAGCTCCCAAACCCATTCTCCCCTGGCCTAAAGGTAGAGGGCCCACCTTGTCAATCTGTGGCCCCATATTTAATTATCATTCTCAATGCACCCCACTAACTCAGTCATTTCAGTCAGTGGTGGAGCTGACAGCTTCCTAGAGTCATTTTGTCTCTTTCGACCAGTCAACCTTTTACATATCCCAAATAGCCCCTGACATACCACATAATGTTCTCTTTTGTAGGACAGAAGATGAGCACAGCTATGCTGGATAGAATATCACAGACTCTGTTTGTACACTCTGACCCAAACTGGGTGGTGTTACCATGCTGAGGTTCAAGCTCTTGCTTTGTTGGAATAATGGCTTGTTGGGGCTTCCAAAGCTCTTTAGTATCAGCTTTTACCCTTTGCAGGGAATAAAGGGTACAAATGTTGGATGATTCTCATCAAAATGACTACAAAAGCTGTGGTTGTGCTATGTCATCTTGGGCTTTGTCTTTAATAAAAAACATAGCTATCTAATGGTTGCCTGGCTTAAGGTTGGCATTACCCCTTGACACCACAAAGGCAGAAAATGGGGAGCAGAACCTGTAAGAAAAACCACACATCCCAGCATCCAATTCCACGCTGCTTTGGTTAGAGCATCCTGCCTCCATCTTAGCCAACAGAGGGTAGTCACCCTGCCAAAGAGTCCTGTTCCACAACCACCCAAAAATGTGATGTGATTAAACTGTCCATCAGCACAATTTGAGGGAAAATTTGATGCAAAATTGCAAAACTATCTAGACTTTTAGCCAAGTGCTGTCACTAACTTTAAACCTGTTGAAGACTTTAGGAAAATGTTTAATGCAGAATTGTGTGTAAACTGCATTGAAGTAACAAATTGGTGTGTGTCACCAGCAAATACTGTGAACATACTGGATACATTTGCAACTAAGCCAATGAAAGACCTCGCTAAGCTGGGCTGCTTTGCACATGAACAGCTTGCACTGCCACTATCGAGGGTTAACGCCTGACAGGCAGTTTGGTGAAATAACATACTGTAGATGACCGTGAAGAACAAGAATTTCACAAACAAGCCTGGAAGCCACAGAATCCTTCTTTCCACATCACATAACTACAGCTCTTCCCTGTTTTCCACCCGACATATACCTCTGTGCCTAACCACATTGTCTTCTTCCCCTATCAATGTCAAAGACAAATTACGCTAGGGACTTGAGGACAGGTCGAACTAATTCAATCTAATCTGTCAGATAAAACAATGGGTGAATGAGGATCAAAGAAAAATTGAATGGGAAAAAAATTAAAAGAGAGAACTCTTGCTTCTTTTGACTTACAGGAGACAGTTTCCTGATTCAGAACAGACTGACACACCTTCACATCACTTCACACAATACACCCAAGAAAAAAATAAACTGCACGATACTAACATCAGCATTATCTGGATTAGTGAGTGGCCGATAAACCCCTCTGCCTAAACTCCACCTTGCTGACTTCCCACCCGTCTGGGATTCATGCTGGGGAAGGTGTGGAGGTGTCTTGGCAGGCTTCGGGCCTTGCCGCAGTGTTTCCCGTCTCCTGAACACAGGATCAGGTGTCGCCATTTTCACAGCACCTTCTGGTTCTGTTTAACAGGAAATGAGGTCCATCAGAAGAACTCTGACCAAAACTGAGCCAGAATGGGCCCTGACAGGCAGGAATATTAGCCTGTGACGGCAGTCAGTAATTGAATGATCGGCCCCCCCCCCTCACTCGTAATGAAGAGAATATGTGCTGGGAATGTGTTTGTCCTTCTCTATCCTTCATCTGCCCTTTTCCTTTCCTCTTTTCCCCATTTTTTACCCCTTAATAAATCATTTGTGGGGGCAGAAATAAAGGATAATTTTACTTCACTTCAAAGTGCTTCTCATGGTGTCATTTCTGTAACCTCAAAGTGATGATGCATTAAAATGGCTTCAGGTTAGCTCTGCCCGAGAGTGTTTTCGCCTTGAAACGAAGCTGTGCTGATAGTGTTGTGAGAGCGTGAGCTGAAGTACATGAGAGATCAATTATCACACCTCATTTTGTTCTCATATGCAAAATGATAATGGGTGGACCATGTCAGACCTGAACCATCAGGTGGTGTATCCTTTCTCCATAAATGTGTTTCCCAGATTGTCTGAAGGGGTCTGTTAAATCCCTTTAGAAGTTAAAAAGCTGAAGGGAAAGAATTTGGCTTCTCCTTGATCTGTCTTCAAATGTCCCTCAGCGGACAAGATTTAAGAGTGATAAACCAACAGAATAAACCTAACACTCATCATGATATCACCATACACTTGTAAACGCTACTTTCATATTGAAAGGTTTGTTAAGAAATAGCATTATATTGTAGTTCTTGTTGCATGTTTTTCAACACATGTGTATCTATGTCTGCTTCACAGAGACAAAGTACATGTGCCACAAAGGAGGCTTGGGTTTAGGGCATGGGTGAGGGAAGGTGATGCTGTTAAGGAAGCGAGAGGCACAGCTTTGAGGTGCAGTGTCATATTTCACATAGCTTTGGGGAGAATGTCAACTCTGAAAAGAATTCTTAATACTATAATTGTTTTGAGACTTGTTCTTATTAATATTTCTCTGACTTTGGTTTTGTATTTTTTAAACCTTAACTAAAATCAGTTGTAGTGTATTGCTGCTGGAATGCCTGTCAGACTGGGCCCTGACCCTGGGCTGGCTGCTATAATGATGGGAAGATGAAAGAGCCAGGCCCATTCCCAGGCTGCCCTGTTAGGGGGTGCAAGCCTGTGAAATGGAGAGATAATGGAGACCAGGTGTGCTGTGGATGCCTGAGACACTCCTCAGTCAGTCTGAGAGCTCCTCTCAGTGAGAGGGAGGGCACACTACCACTGTTCAAAACAAGACTGGGCAACAGTCCAATTCCTGCACTCCATATAATGCACACATATACATGCGGTATAATATTTATGTGAAGTATATATTTAGTAATTACTTCAGTATATATATTTAGGTTGGTGAAGTTGGACACCTGCCAAGAAGTGCACCTGTATTTAAACTGGTGCTGTGCTGTCTTTTTCCCACATTTAGCTTGAATTATGTGTGTTTGTGTATCTTTGAGGTACTCAAACATGATAATTTGACCATTCAGAACAAATATTTTTGAGCATTCACCAAGTTTTAAAAGAAAGGTCAGGCAGACTGGCTGCAAAAGTGTTTCTAATTGGAACAGACAGGCTCGCATAGCTCTGCTGTAATTACTATCTAATTAGCAGGCAGCTAGCACAATCCAACATGCCATTTAACATCAACAATTTAACCCTTAAGAGGAACCCTCATTTCAGAGCATATTTCAAAGATTCTAGTGAATCCTGTGGGAGAAACAGTCTGCCCCACTTCTGTCTTCTACAGGAGGTCAGTAAATGTCAATTGGAGTGAGAGCTGAAAATGTTGAAGAGGGACTCAAGTGTAGATAAGTCCTCATTTAAGCCTTCTCCATAAGAGCTTGTTGAATGATAAATATTAAACATTGATTACATACAAATAGGAATGACTCTCTTATCATCACTGACTATTGTCTTCCTGAGATTATCCCATAATTAAATCTAACAGGGTCCTACTGAGGCCTTTTTGTCAAGTGAGCAAATTACTCATTATTCCCGCATGAATAAGGGGTAATCACAGTGCCTGCCACATGAACAAGCATGCAAAGGTAGTCAATCCATAAGAATATGAGAATATTGTAGAAAGGCAGATTCCTATTTGATTTACTCTATCTGGCTATTAAAAGGGCTGTCACTCAGGGCGGCTTATCTTGTGAGCTAAAATGCGGTTTCACATTTTGGAATGTAGCTTTTTATATTGTATAAATCAAACAGTCATTATGTTTACCAGATAATTTTAGAGGGTGCACAAAGGCCTGCTCCAAATGATTTAAACTCAATGAAATGCGTGTAAATACCTTGCAAGTAGAATATTTTTCTTTTCAGCAGATTCAAGTTTCCCAGTCAGATTTGATGCAGTCAAATGGGATCTAGAGACTGACCCTTTTCACTTTGTGAATACGTTTTCAGATGAAAATTTGGCCGTTTTATTTGCTAGTTAAGTGGCTGATATTTAATTTGAATTCATTCCTCCAGAGCTGTCACTGCATCTGACCCGTCAGGACAGCATAATATATTAAAAGTCTGTAGATTAAAATGCTAGAGTTTGGTTTAGGGGAGGCTGGAGTCATGCATTTGTTCCTTGTGTCTCATTGCTCTTTCTCAAAGCTGGTAACATGCCTTGGCTGCGTCTGTCCATCTTCTAATACCAGTAAAAAAAATGTAAACATGAAGTCTAATGAGAAACACCACCTACGCCACCTAATAGGAGTCAGTCAATGCAGAGGACTTTGAGCAGTTTAAATTAGTATTTGTTGTGCTACAATTCCTACAATTGTGAATCATATGCAATTAATCTGCAGCATACTGCCTCGAGCCCATCCCTACCCCCAACACACACTCATTCACACTAATTCACATGCACACACCCTATCTTTTGGTCTGCCTCTTTATCCTTCTCACCATCTTCCTCATGTAGACATGACACTCTCACCGTATCAAGCCAAGGTCACTGAACATCCATTTCAAATTGTTGCCCACTACTGCAGCTTGAAATTAATAAGGCCACCATTTAAATGCTATAGTTATCAAACCCATAGCAAACACTGGGCAATCTTACCACAGCGCTCTCTTTCCCTCTCCCCTTCCCATGATATATTAATTTTTGACCAAACGTCCCCGCTTGACTACTGTAACGAGGTATGATGTATTGAACCTTGGCTGTTGCCATGGAGACAGCAGTCCCCTCTTACTTGTCATTAGAGCACAAACAAGCACTGGCATCTAATGTCATTCCAGTCAACATGAGGGAGAGCGATGAGAAAGGGAGAGACTGTGTTGGATCCCTGACTCCCTTTTCTCAGTTTGAATTGGTTTTGTGTGGATTATTTGGATTGTACTGGATGTTATGGGCCAACATACTCTGTGCAGGAGCATTGTTAGGTCATATACCTTGGGAGAGGCACATTTACTGTTTTTTTTTGTTTTGTTTTTTAAATGAATTTTCTATATTCTGGATTCATTTGTTTTGATTGTCATTTAGAATGCAAAATGAGCAATGTTCATTTCTAGGAAGGTGTTTATATTAAATGTCATTCTTAAAGGAAGTTAATTAGGATAGTTTTGATAGAAAGTAAGATAACATCCTGGGCGAATCATTTTCTGTACTGTTATAAAATTACAGCATGATTGGGTTTGAGGAAAAGAGTGAAGACAAATGCACAACATCTTCAATACAGAACAGAGGAAAAAAGAAAATGCAACAATGAGTCTCATCAAAATTGGGAAAATGCTATGCAGTTTTCTTTCAGCTAGTATCATTTTAAGCTGTGGTAAGATAATGACATTGTAAATTAGTAATAGTACTGCTGAAGCTTTGGAATATTCCAGTCTATGTTATTTCCATTTAAAATAAAGCTTTCTACTTGTTGTCTCGGCATGAAAGTGTGCTTCATTTTCAGATGTTCTCTCTCCCCTCATTTCAGTTTTAATCAGTGGCTGCTTTCTAGTCCCGTTGTTTGAGGTGAAAGTGTAGCTGTATGCCTCCCTGTCTTTTCTCTGAACATAATCTCTTCCTCACACAGAACAATAATCCTACCTTATTTTCTCTCTCAGTGTTGGTCTTTTATTACTTCCAGGTGTTAGGGCCCTGTCTCCCTCGCAAGCAGATGTGCTAGGGGAAAAAAATGCCCTTTGTTTGGAGTTGTGCTATTTCAAACTGAATATTCAGTTGGCTATGCTCTCTGAAGGCAGACGACAGAAAAAAAAGACTAAAATAAAAACTAGGTGAATGAGTATTTGCATTAAAGAAAAACAGTGAAAGATGTGGGAGATTGAAAAAACAAATGGAATACAGATCAAACCTGTATGCTATGTGCACAGAAAATAGTCAGGAAAGAAACTGTGACTCTGGAAAAAAAACAGAGACGGTAACCAAGGTAAAGAAAAAAAATAGTAAAATAGTTTCTTGTTAAGGCTACAGTAGGTTCAGTGATTCATGAGGACTGCTGGACACCACATCTGTTAGTGAGCCTTCTGTTGACTGATCAGTTTTTGCATGGAGATATATGAGTCTCATCTGGTATGATCCTTTATAAGAGGTTTTTAGTATGTTCTTACTTTTACTGTATCCACTTTCCTTTTGTAAACATTTTGCTTGTTATACAATAACACTGGATATACTGGTTATCTTATAATACTGTTGTATATGCAACATTTGGACATTGTATAATACCTATTTTTCTTGATCTTACACCTACCTGAGAGTAATATTAGATTTTGCAGACAAGAAACACAGAGCCTCTAGCAGTTGTGTTATAGACTCTCTAAAATATCCATTTTGGACTTTCTCCTTTTTCCTGTAAGCAGCTAAACTGAGATCACATGTACTTGCAATGAAAAGTGACAGGAAATTGACTAAAGCATTGGAAATCAATGGAAAGTAAATGTGCTCCCTAAGTACAAGTGAACAGCTGATAGCTGCCTTCTGTCTGCCTCTCTCTCTTTCCCTTTCTATCTCTCTTTCCTCTCTCATTTCTTTCTTTCCTTTCACCTTCTTTAGCTCTTCTTTCAATTACTATCATACTGTATTCTCTCCAACTCTCCATCTGCTGAGCCAATACGTACACACTCAACAAAGAATTACATGATTTACTGTGTTGTGATGTGAGTGTGTGTTGGTCCAAACGAAGGAATGCAGACAGTGTATTATCTTTATCTGTTCTTAGAGTAGATGCCATGTCAGTTTAGAAAACACAGATTGAGTGCTAAGCGAACCTTTCAAGGGGTGTCACACTTTTCTTAGTGTGACAGCCTTTGAACAACAACAATAAAAAGGCTGTGTAAGCCATCTTCTGAAAACATACAGTTAGGTTAATTATTTATGGGCTCTATTTGATCAGACAAGTTAATTACTAAGAAAAGATCACCATTAACAAAAAGCCAGCTCACCTCACAGCCAATTACTATTTTGCCCAAGTTAAGTCAAAATTAGATCAGATTTGTCAGAGATATTGTTTGGGACACAGGGGAAAATTGATGCTGTGGCTTCCTGAGACAATGTTGAAAACATGAGATACATAATTCTCCCCAAGTTTAGACTAAATCTGATCAGCAGATCAGAGAAATAATGCACAATGGACAGACAAATTAATTAACTCATGGAGGAATGCAGATCTACAATCACACTGTGATGGTTTTATCATCAATGATCATATACAGTATGAAGCAAAAGAAATAGTGCTGAAAGGTACTCTGTGGAAGTTATAAAAATTTCCAAATCTTTAGATAGCTGACAGTTGGTGGCAGTAAAGTGCTAAAAGGCAGAAATAAGCCACAAAAAAGAAAAAAGCCACAAAAAGAGGAGAAGAAAAAGATCGCAAGCTGCTGTAAACAATGCAGGTATTAACCAATTTTCAATAAGTCTCTGTAGATGTTTTCTGAATTAGGAAGTACATCCAACATGTTTGTAAGACCTGAGTGTATTGCATTTTGTTGAGAAATGTTCAACTCCATAACTGGCTTAAAGTTACTAATTAATATCCGCTCCCCATGCCCCCCCCCCCCCCCCACCGGATTTCCAGCTGCTTCATTACATTTTCTGTAAACATGGTATTGGCTACTTCTGAATCACAGATCACAATCAATCATAGATACAATGATGAAAAAATCGTTGGCACTACATTCAAAGGAAAGTGTAATACTTTTGTAAAGCTCTACCAGTGGTTCCAATTCTTTCTAACTTCACATCATCAGATTGTTTTTATTTTAAAACTAACAGTGTTCAGCCCCAACCAATGTTGCCAAATGACATCACTTGAGGCAATTCATCAGACTTCGCACAGCCCCTTTGGAGCCACAAAAGGCATTGTACAATATATATATTTTTTAATATATATGCAGTAATGCTCCCAAAGACCTGTAAACAGACTTTGATGTGTAAAAATGGCACAGTTACCCTTTAATGTACCAAAGACAGTATAGCTCAATGGATACTGGATATGAGAGTTTGCAACAATATATTAGCTGACATTTATTTATTATTTTACCTCATCTGGACTACCTCTCTTTTTGATTAAAAAAACCCTTTAAATTTGGTTGCTAAAGAATTGTGACCAAGATATGTACTAAGCAGGACATAAAACACTTAAAAATAAACATGTCAGTGCTCTGGACAAACTATGTAACCTGACACGCCATATGGTTTGTTACACAGAACCATCTGAGAAGTCTTCCATGGAAACTGTTTGGAATAGTGCAGGCACTTTCAAAAGATACTTGGCAGGTGATCGGATGAACCATCCGTCAATCACCATCTATCATCGTCTTACCTTGCAAGGCAGCTGGATTCCCTGATTGGTCCAAACCACCAGTGGTTTGGACACAAGCACATAACTTGAAGCCTGGCAAGATGGATTCTTGCATGATCTCGTAATGTCGTGATCTTGCGAATACAGCCGCAAGGTAACAAACTATGTAGTGGAAATACTGTTTATACAAGACCTCAAATAACCTTATAAATGATTGTTTATAAATGACCTATTTTTGGCATTTCAGCACTTTCCTGTTACTTATCAGACAAAATATAAGCTGATAATGATATATCTGCAATAACAGATATCTGACTATACCAGTGTTGGGTTTTATGCTGACAGACAAAAACAATTTCCTCAAACATGGCTCAGCATACATGCAAGCAAAAATGGCAAAATACACTTCTAAATGTTGTTACTATCTTCACATTGCCACTGAAAATGCCCTGAAAAAGAAATGTGGAGGAGACTGTGGGCCCTAATTTTATCTGAATAACATTCTGAAATTTTGTCATCTTAAGGGAAAACATGTTTTGGGTACCAAATATTATGAAACAACTGCTTTGATTATGTTTTTTTGGGGGTATTTTAAAGGAATTATTTTCATTGTTGTTAACTACATAATCCTTTGATATCCAAAGTGTCCTTGACATAGACTTTGCTTTCCTGGCTCTCATTTTGAACTCATTGAAAACTAGAAAATAAATCTGCATGCTGATATTTAGTTTAGACAATTACTGTTTGTTCCCATCATGAATCAATTCTTTTCAAGTCAAATTACCAAGTTTGAAGAGAAAAAAGGTGTAGGTAATTCTTTCATGATGTCAGGTCCCAAACAGGCTTAGAGAACATTAATCCCAATCCAGACCTCTTGTCCCACAGGAGATCAATAGTTGAGGTGCCAAATCAATAGAATTTCATATAAATCTCTATCAGTTTTCCACTGTTCACCAAACTGTACTGGCCTATGATCTGTCTCTCTCTGTCTGTAGCATTCAACCGTACCAAATCGCCTAGTGACTCAGATAAAGACGATTAATCTCAACAGAGCCTGTAGCATTTTTCAAAGAGAAGTAAGGTCTTGCTATAAGGTACATCATAATATTTTGGATGAAAAAGAACATTTGATGATAGTTTTCAAATGATGTTTTCTGTGTTGTTTTATTTCTTTTTAAAGAGCAGCACAACTCATATGCTAATCCTAGCTGTTATGCATGAGAACATTTACTGTGGTGTATATATTATGAATGAAGAAGGGTTACTTGTCCAAATATGAGGATTGCTTAAAGAGAGTAAGGGGATTATGGCTAAAAGAGCCCTGTGGATTTGTTTTTTATGGTTCTCTTGGTGAGGTTCCTGGCTAGGTTACAACTGTATGTTCTACTGTATGTTCTTTGTAAGATGGAGTCATCACCTGGGGAAATCAAGGTTTGGGTAAAATATGAATTTATCAAAACAAAGAGAAGGCAGTCATGTAAACAAAGAAATATAAAAACAAAGGCTCTCTCTCTCTCTCTCTGCCCACACCACCCATTCATCCTCTTTTTTCCTGTACAGACTGGTGTGAGTATGACCAGGCAGGGGTTAAATCCATTGCACCATAAAAAAGAGCTGTTCATAAAATGGAGGAATAAGAAGCAGAAATAATATTTCAAGTATGATTAGTTCATCCGCAGGGCACCTTGTGCGATTGAGAAAGGGGGTGAGAGTGGGAGGGGGTATTGTGCACGGCAAGCAGTAAATTATATCTAGCCTTTGAATGATTCCTGCAGATCCTATTACGACAGTGAGGGGGATTGGGGAATGGTGGGGGGAATGGGGCAGTTGGGAGAGAGAAAAGCAGCAGAACGAATCGGATGAATTCTGTTTCCAGCTGTCCGAATGATGGGGGAGATGAGGGGGGTGTTGGGGGAGAGGGAGAGAGGAGTGCAGAGAAAGGACAATAAGACAATAATTTGTTCTCTGCTCTAAAACATTGTCATGTAGACATGCAAGCACACAGACTCAAAACATTGCTTTTTCACTTTAACTCCAACCATCTCTCTCCCCAAATTTTACACCGAATCCTCTTGCCAAATGGGGTAAAACACCACCACCCATTACCACTCCTGCACTACTCCACCCTCCCTGAATATTTGAGAGGCGCTTGTCTGCCATTTGTCATTTTGACTGGTGATATAGTAGCTGATAGTGGCATTAATATGCTGCTGCTGCCGATAGTCCTCACAGGGAGACAGAGATACTGAATATATTCACTCGAAGCCTCAATTTTGACAGTGGTTACCAAATACTGTACATCAGTCTTTTTTTCTTTCTGGGTTGTTAAAGGACAAAGACAATACTCTGCACCAGTTAATGCATTATTGTTAATGTGTAATCTGTTCAAAATTTGTTAATGTTAATGTTAAAAATTCAAAATTTTTATTTGTTACTCTGTCTACTGTATACTCTTTAATACCATTTTAAAATACAGATTTTTCAAATTCAACTAATGCATATAATCCATGCTTTACTGCGTAATATAAACTCTTACGCCTCATTGTTGGAAGTGAAAACTGCATGTTTATGCAAACTATATGTTTATAGAACTACCATTTTTTTTATCCTTTGTAATATTCCACATCATTTTTCATGTTTATTATTACTACTTGGTGTTGATTCTTTGCATGAAAATACATCTGAAGATGCTTCCACTTCTGTCACCTAAACAGATTAACATCTGGTGACTGCAGCCTTGGCCAGGAGGTGATGTTGTCAGATGGTGTCCAACGTTCATCGGGTGTCCAACGTTCATCAGGTGGTTCCACCCTAAACCGCAACACCCTCTCATTGCTGGGTCGGTAGTGGTGGCCAAATCACTGCCCATCTCCTCTTGGCTTCCAGCCCAACTCTTCCCTCCTGTTCCATAACCTTCAAGAGGCTCTTTCTGCTGCCTCCCCCAACCTGTGGGCTGCTGTTTTCCTCCCCTTTCCTGTCATTCCAATGGCTGTAAGCATTCTCCACACTGACTGTGCAGGGAATTCTCTGCAGCTGACCTCAACTGGGAAAAGCCATGCCTGCCATCCTTTCTCCCTACAATCTTGCTGCAGGTCTTGATATTTTGATTTCTTCCTTTCGAAGGCATGGTCGCAGGCCTCTTCCCTTGGGACTGTCAGTTTGAGGATGATCTTTTTAGCCTCTCGAGACCACAAGGCCACATCTGGCCTCAAGGTTGTTTGGACGACCTGGGGGAACTGTAGCCTTCTTCCCTGGTCCACCCTCATCTTCCATGATTGTGCTGTTTGCAGTATTTTGTTCTTTGTTGTCTTTGTGGCTGTTAGATTCTCTCCTTCCCTCACAAATGTGATTTATGATATGAGTCTCACATTGGTTGGGCACTTCTTCTGTCTATCCTGCTCCAAGGCATCAGCGAGCGTCGCAAGGACTTCACCATATCGCCACCTCTATCTCCCTTGGGTGAGTGCCATTTAACACCCTGCCAGGCTATATGCGTGGCATGGTGCGCCTCTCCCCACAAAACTTGCACAGCAGATCCTCCCTCATGCCCCACTTGGGTTTGAGAGTGTGTCGTACACCAACCGCAGTTGGAAGGAGATGCGGAAGGGTTCCAGCTTCCATAGCTCCACCCATGTGATTTTCCAAATTCCACACTTCAGCCATGATCATGGCTCTCCTCTCCTTTGTGTCTGCTCTTCCCCACTGCTGGAAATGGTTGGTTCTGAGACCCTGTCTTCCAGTGCATGGATTTCCGATTATGTCACCTATGAAGGTGCTAGTTGATTTTCCTCTCCACTCCTTCCACATGTGATATAGGAACTTCATAAACTGTCAACAACCACATGAGTCTGGGCAACAGAATGTGTTGCCATGTCGCCAAGTGTTGTTAGGATCCACCTTGCCTCCACATGGGTTGTAGTTGTTATAGTGAGGTCATTCATGTACCCTCTTATTGGGGACTATCTGACAACCGATTTCATTCTCGGCCCTCAGGCTTCTTTTCCGGCTGCTGTTATGAGGAGGTTCGTTCCCATGATGAATAGGATGGGGGAGATTGTACAGCCCATCATGATTCCTTTTTCCAGGTCTTGCTACTGCGTTGTAGACTGGCTTGATCCGAATCGTAGCTTGATTCTGCCGAAGTAGCCGGTTATCATCCCCTGGGTGTCATGAGGGATGTGGTAGTGGTCTATTGCTGCATGGAGAAGGGCATGAGGGTTTGATCCGGATGCATTAGCCAAATCCAGCCAGACCACTGTTAGGTCTCCTCTTCTTGTCTCAGCCTACCATATCATCTGCCTGAGAACTCCAGTGTGCTCCAAGCACCCACAGAAGCCTGGAATCTCACCTTTCTGAATACATTTATCAGTGTACCCATTCTCAGTCATGGATGAGATCATCCTCTTAACCAGCACCAAAAAGAAGGTCTTGCACTCTACACTTAGGAGTGAGATTGTTCTGACCTGGTTGATGGTTGAGGAGTCTTGTTCCTTTGGCACAAAATAGCCCTCTGCCTTTTTTCCAGCTGGATGGAATGGTGCCCTTCTTCTATATTCTCCAGAAGAGCTTCCAAAGCCTTTAGAGAAGCTTCAGGCACTTCTTAAATACCTTGAAGGGTATACTGCTCAGACCTGGGGCACACCCTGTTCTGACCTCTTGGACCTCTTTCCAGGATGGTTCACTGGAACTCTTTTTCAGGTGTTTCTGCTCTGCTGACCTTTGAGTTGACACCTAGGGCTTGATCTCTGGAACTGTCATTGTAAATCTCTCTCAGGAACTCCTCCATGTCCCCTTTAAGGCTGGTTAGTCTCCAGATTTTCCTTCACCCAGCAGTGTTCTGGTGAACCTGAGATTGCCTTTCTCTGTTTTCGAGTGCTCTCCGTCCTTCTAAGTCTGCAGAGGAGTTCTCAGATTCCACTGGTCAAGTCCTTAATACCTCCCCTTTCATCAGCAGGAGCTCTTTTAAATTGCTTGTTGAGAGACTTGTTTTCTTTCCTCAGACAATGGATCCACCTTTCTCTCCTGGTTGGCTGCTTTGTAGTCCAGATGTTTACTTTCTTTTCCTCTGTACCAAAGTGTTCTTTTGCCAGATTGTACGTGATTGTTGTGTGTGTGTTGACTTTTTGTTCCACTGTCCTGGCTAGTGTGGCTTCTAACACTTCCTTGAGGTCTTGATCTAGTAGGTACCATTCGTTGTTTTTGCTTATCTTGGGCAATTTGATCCTTTCCCTTGCTGCTTGGGCTTGGGTTTTTGGGGTGTCATCAATGCATGTTCCTCCTGTGGCTTTGAGGTGATGCAAGTGCTAAGAGATCTCCAGTATGGTGAGGTGCTTCCTGCCTGAAGTTCTATAGCACTGTGTGCTGCAGTTGCGTCTTTTCTTGTTGCAGTTTGGTTCCGGCTTGGTGTATTTTCAGCCCTTTGGTGTTCTTGCAGATTTTCCTGCAGTGGCACTTTACTTCGTGAGCTTCGGTGAGCTGTCTCTGTGTCCATATGTAATTTCTGTCTGTTACCGTTGGAAGCTGTACATAAGGAATAACAACTCAAAGTGTACACTGAACTATTTGAATTGGAGACACGATTTGTGGAGATGTTTTGCAACAGGACATGTACACAGTATTTAGTCTGTGACAGGTGGTGAAATGTTTCACATTAGAAATTTATTGACACAGGTGTTGACATCCACCATCTAAAGCTGAAAATATGGATGTGAGCTATATAAACAGGTGAAGTGCTGCAGATTTATCATCATCAGTAGTCACCTGCTATCAGCACTGCATTAGTCTCTGTCCTTTACCAGTAAAATATATCTTGTGAAAATGAGCTCATGCAACTCACTAGCTAAAGATTACAATGTCTGAATTGACTAAGATTAAAAAAATCATATTTCTAAAAGTTCTCAACATAATTTTTTGAATCATGTACTGAACACTACATGCAGCATACAATAAGAATAGCAGTCATTTCAGTTCTTTTTAACAAGATGAGGTGTGTATTATCAATTACCTCATGAGATGTCCCTCTAGTCCAGCATCCATGTTCTGAAAAAGCTGTTTGATTTACTGTATGTATGAGATCATTAATTAAGCCTCATTTTGGCAAACTGTGTTGGATGGTGTATGAGTGCCAAAGCAGAGAACAGAGGGCTGGACATTTAATGCAGAACATTAATAATAACAGAGGAGGAGGCAAGGGGGAATTAAAATGAAAAGAATTCTGCACCCAACCTCCCACTTTAATTGCAAATTTAAATTTCCTATAATGGATTCTGACATCTCAAGTCACCAAAATCCATCATTCTGAAGGGTATTATTCCTCAATTAACCTGTCACCCCCACCACCCTACGTTTTTCTGCAGGGCTTCAAAAAGAAATGAAGAATTCTAATTACTTTCAAATATAAAGCAGATTGATAACCCAGTCTTCTTTCACACACACAGATATAATCCTACAAACCATACATTCAAGGTAACTCAGCAGACTGAGATGATAGCCTACACAAGGTATAAGGGCGGGGTTATACAAGAAAAGAACAGGTTTGTATGATGTGGCCACTCTCAAAGGCGGAGTGAAAAGTCAGATGTCATAGAGAGGGGGAACACGCAGTTTTGTTTTGGATAATGCTGCACATTTTCAGTCAGTCTCTCCTGGAGGGCATCCATAGTGTTGCACTCGGTTATACACACAAAAAGTGACAGAAATATTTGTGTGAAGAATGAAAAAAGGCCAAACACTATGTGAAGTGGATGTGATTGTCCGATTTTCAATTTCGGAAAGTTACAGAAATTGTATTCAACCAACCATCAGGCAGTTCTAATGGCAGATACTGTAGCAGATACCGTAGGTTTGCCTACGGTATCTGCTCCCAAGTGGACACGTACATGGACAGCTGTGGACACCACAGACACATAGAAGTTTTGTTTATACTACTTTCTGGAGTTCGCTTGGAGGACATGCTCAACACATGTGCAGTAGATCGGCATCTACTGATTGTAGCATAGAGGCTGCATGGTCACAACAGACTGGAGATACGCGGATGTCTGCACAGAGCCTGCGTGTACACCCTCTGATGACAAAATTCACATCACACGGACCACAGCGGACCCTCACATATTCGCGGACGTGGAAAGTATAACTCCAGCTTTATCCTCTTGTCTTGGCATCGATGCAGCAAGTCTACATTACTGATATCAGAATTAAAATAACAGAAATACTGTGAAAGTACTATGAGAACATTTAGGAAGAGGGGGCAGATAGGGCACTTGCAGAAGGAGAGTTTAATGTGAGCTACTTATGACACAATATTGATTAATTTATGCATTGAGGTATGCATGTCTAAACCAGCTTTCTCTCAGTTTTACACATATCAAACTGTCTACAAAGTGCACACCCCAACTGTAAACACTCAGATCCATGACTACAACAGCTGCAGCAACATTCATACTCTTCACAGCTGAGACTAATGCCATGCCCACCTCAGCCAGATCTTTCGTATGAACAGTCAGAATCCTGCTTGTTATAGCTATATGTACAGCCCAAGCAGCTACACCACAGCTGAGTGCTAAAGCACATCCAAACAGTGATCCTATAAAGTCTGTGTAAAGGAAAATCAGAAATCTAAACACATTATATATGTTAGAAAATAATTGCTGAAAACATGTGAAAAAACTGAGCTATGTAGTACTGAATTGCGGAGTTAGAGTATTAAACTGTTTGTCACCATTTCTGTATTCAGGATTTTTTGGGTGGGCCTGAAATGGTGGCTCAATAACGTAGAGGGGTTACTAGCATGACCCCTCCCCCACTATATAAACACTAGAGTGCACATACGCATAGTTAATATTTTTACACCAGGAAGTTTTACAAACTTTCATCTTAGACAACTGGGATTCACTTTGGATGATCTGCTGTTACCGGTGAATGGGCCCATTTTCAGTCAACGTTAGCACTCAAGGAGCTATTTTAAACCCAGCTGAACCTTCAGAAACCAATTTCCTTGGTTTATACTTAATAATGATAAAATGTTGATGAATTTCCCAACCACATTCACCTGTTATATCCTGCTGTAACATGTAAACAAAGCCAAAGCCAAATCAACTATTATTTATAGAGCAGATAGTGTTTCTTCAAAACTCAAATTTGTATTCTTAGCCTTCTTTTTTCAGTGCCTACTACAGATGTCCACAATAATTGTGTCCACAATAACATGAAGGCATAGGCCACAGTTCAACTCTTGTGTTGTCACTCTGCAGTTATTCAAAATTGCAATGCCACGAACATATACTAAACCTGAACTACTGTGTTCACTACAAAAATGCCAGCACCCATATATTTACTGGCACCAACTATCCATCTCCCCCAAGACCAGGGAGGTGGATGGGAGACAACTGTATTCTAAAAGTATTGTGAACTGAAGAGAGATGTTCAAACCAATCTTCAAACCAATAAATCACCATGTAAACAAAACAAGTGGTGGGAAAACAGTGTTTCAACAGAGGGCACCTACAGAGAGAAGTTACAGGCCGTGGCTATAAAGAGTTGTGTGCAACCAATTGGGTACAAAATTAGAGTTTAGATTTCACACATCTAGTAAGTGAGCATGACTCAGAAAATCACCTGTCTTATCCTTCCATCTCATTTATTCCTGAACAGCCACCTCATCACCACCATCAATCACACAAACCTTTGATGTTTTATCTCCTACTGATCCCTAAAGCTCTATTGATGGCTTGGATGTTAACACTTTCACTAATAAATAGAATATATAGAAGAATCAGATTTAGAATCAAGTTTAACAGCCACTATTCTAGTTGTCAGTTGCTCTCAGTTTATTTACATCCAGTTCCAAAAGCAAATGATGAGATGAAGAGACATAAAGCTGGTATTACATGTAAAAGTGATTTTTACATTTGAACAGTAAATATATTTTACATTTTGTAAAAGAGAATGTGAGTATAGTTATTGCACAAACACAACATTGTGGTAATTATACAGTAACAGCAGGGTTTTTGAACCCAATCTAAGTTCAGACTTTATTGCTGAGTTAACTATTTATGAGTGTAATGGCCTGTGAGAAGTTACTACTTGCTTTGGTGTACGGTGGTCTGTAATGCCTGCCAGAGAGAGAAGTTCAGTGAAGTTGCCTGGACGTGAGGAGCCAGTTATGATTTTTTCTGCCCATTTCTTAAGTCAGAAGGTGTTCAAGGCCTGGAGGGTGTGCGGGCAGGGTGGCAGTGATGATCTTTTCAGCAGTCCTGATTTGCTATTGTAGCCTGCACTTGTTCCATTTGGTTGGTAATACAAACCAGATTGTAACTGCTAAATATACACCTCTCTGGCAGGATGAAGTTTATCAGCTGGCACAGGAAATGCATCATATGCTGGGCATTTTCAATCATCGAGTCTATGTCCCCTTTACTGTTTGAGGAGTTTGAGATCACAGAAAATTCCCATGACCAATGTTACTATTGAGTAAGGTACTTGGGGTTAGAATTGTGGGGCTCCTCACCATTACCTTGCCCATAATCTCCACAGCTTTGAGTGTGTTCATTATTATTGTTGTATTATTGTAATAATTGTGACTGCACTAGAGGAGTATTCAGACTTGTGTTTGTTTGCATTGTTTGTGTATCTAATCCAAAGCATTTGACAGGTGGAGATGGGCATGGAGACAAGTTTTGGGTGGTGATGATGGTGTTGAAAGGTGAGCTGAAATCCATGAATGGGATCCTTGCACAGGTCACTGGGTAGTGGAGGTGTTGCAGATGTACTGCAGTCACATGCTGACTGCAACTAGACTGGCCTGTTTACCCTGTAGGCAAACTGAGGGGTTCCAGCCGGGAGCTTGTAATGTCCTTTAGGTGGGCCAACACCAGCCTCTCAAACTCATTCATGACCACAGATATCAGGGCAACAGACCCATATTCATTTATATCTGTGTTGCAGTGTTTTGGAGACCAGTGTGGATCATTTGAAGCAAGAGGGAACTTCACATAGCTCAATGATTCTGGTGCAGAGCTGTGTGTGACAGGAATTAGTTGGTCACCACAGAGTTTCAGACGGGAGGCCATCTTGGTCACATGCTTTCCTGGTCTTTTATCTCTGAAAGATTTGACATGTCCAATTACAGAACTTAAGTGCAGGAAGAGGAGGGAATAATTGAGGAGGCTGCTACTGGTGTTGTTGGTTGTGCAGTGAGATAGAGCAGGTGGGAGGCATGTGCCTGGGCTTCTCAAATCAGCAGTTAAGGACAGTCAGATCATGAGCCAGTCTGTTAGTTCTCCACAGTGCTTGGAGGCCTGTCTACACTGTTGCGGGGGCTTTTGCTGAAAATGTGTTTTCTGTGTAGATTCTCTTGGCTGCTTTGGTTCCCTTTGTTAAAATGTATAGGGTTGCTTGATCGTACAGGGTTTTGTTGCCATTAACGATGTGTCCCTATCATAATTTTATTGCCACTCTACCTATGACATTCTCTGATTATATACTATGTCACATGGTGCACACTGTTCTTGTGTGCTGTTTATGCCCTGCTGCTTTAATTTCTAGCTCTCAAAAGCAAAAGAGGATTAAACAACCATTCAAAAGTTACCTTGACACCGCTTGCTTTCAGCATACCTATATACTTAACTACTGCCACAATTGCCAAACTTTTCAGTGTAAGGGCTGGGTTATGCTTGAAAAGAAATGGTTGGTACAATGTGTTGTCCCAATTTCCTCAGAAATCAAATGTGGGATCCATTAAGAGCAAGTTAGTGGCGAGAACAAAGTAGAACAATGTCTACCTCTGTGCTTTGTGGCATTTCATTCCTTGCTGGGGTAGTGGAGTTGACATTCTGTACCGAAACACTTTTAATATGATTCATAGGTAACTTTTACATGTTAATAAATCAACATAATTATTTACAATGAACAAAGTGGGATGAAAGCAGGCCTGGTTCTATTGTACCTCAAAATGACCCATATCTATTAATCTAGACTGTGCCTTCCAAACCAAGATGGTTTTGAAAAAACTTCTACTCCCAAAAATGTCAAATAAAACCAAGTTTTTTAGGGGCAGTCAGTTTTTTTAGTGTGTTCTTACCTGAATCAGTAATTACTGTGATTCCTCTTCAAACATGTGGTTGTACTGTAGTGACATACAGTCCACTGTTCTGGTGTGCAGTGTGTACCCTCTCCCCTTCATTTCTAGCTCTCACAGGCACAAAAAGGATTAATCAACAATTATTTAACAATTATTTTTTATGATACTTTGACATTGCTTGCTTTTAGCATGTCTACCCACTTAACTACCACCACAATTACTGAATTTTTCAGCATAAGGATCCATTAAGAGCAAGTCAGTGAGAAGAAAAATCTCTAATTCTGTGCTTTGTGACATTCCTTTCTTTATTGGGGCAGCAGAGTTGACACACTGATTTCTCTTCTAATTAGAGTCATAGTTAAATTTTACTTTAATAAATCAACATAACTGTATACAATGAACATGTTGAGATGAAAGCAGGCCTGGTTCTGTTATATCCAAAGGACAGCTCATCTTAATTAATCTACAATGTTTGCCAAACCATTATATTTTTTCAAAAGACTTCTATTCTCATAAATGTCACAATAAAATTAAGTATTTTAGGCAATCTGACTTATAAACCCATCCCAAAAATACAGAAGAATGGGAGACCACAAACAATAAAGGGAACACACACTTGTAAATGTCAACATTGTGAAGACCAACAAGCATGCCAGGGAGCTGTGAGCATGTAGAAAAAAGAAATAAAAAAATAAGTCATCTGCCTGCTGGCATAATGCAGTTCTAGCTGGCAGTCTTGTAGCTGTTGACTGTTCTGTAGTTTTGTAATCATTCAAATTTAATTAAAGGCTTAAGGGGAACATGGCCTGAGCTGATAGTATAATGAGCTGCCAAGGGACATCTTTTGTTTGTAACAAAGAGGTTGCCAAGTCATAGTCGCATTATGAGCCTTGCATGGCCATTTTCACTGGCCAGATAATTCACACCTGCCCCAAGGACTGCAATCCTTTCCAAAAAATCTTCTGACTAAACTGATGATTTCATCTCACCCATCAGTATTACTTAACATCAAGAAACACAAGGAATTTAAAATCAAACGACTGTCATTATTGTTGTTTTATTATGATGTCATTTTCCCGTTTCTGCTAGAACTAGATTTATAGCTTGTTTCAGAACATGTGCTTTGATTTCTCTTGGATCAGAGACCACTTGTAAAGCTACATAAATTCCCATGTCTACTTAATAAGTGAAAGACAGGGAGTGACTGAAGATGGCCATCATCTTCACTCCTTTTTATAAAATCAACCAAAACAACAACAAAAACTGTTCAGTGGTGTTAAGTAGTCATAACAAAAATAGCCATGCAAGATACAGTACAAAATGAATATAATCAATATTCAAATAAGAAAATATCAATGAATAAGTAAACAAGACTAAGAATCTGGGCAAGAATTATGTGCTTGACAATTTCAAAGTCAAAAAAACTTTGAAGTTCAACACTCAACCCTAGTCTTAACATCCTCATTACAATAGTTCCTCTATGCTTCCTCCTCTTTGAGCTATAAATAGCATATTGGCCATGCTACTGAGACCACTGACCACCTTGCCCACCATCTAATGGAAGAACTGCCATTGAAAATACTTTGTGACTATGGTAAATGGACTGCACTTATACACTCACCGGCCACTTCATTAGGTACACCTGTGCAATCTAATGCAATCCAATACAACAGTTCTGCCATAAATTCTACTTTTACAAAGCTTATACATTTTCAGTTTTTGTTGACATTGTCAGAAAGGTGATAATTCTACTTTATGTTTATTACTGAGGTTGTAGTGGGTGGTGGAGATGTACTGGAGTGCATTATGTTGAAAGGTGTTCCTAATATTTAGCCCCCCTCATGTATGTTAATGGAGTGGACAAACCACTAAAAGCGCTTTTACACTACAACTCTGATGCCATGCAAGGTGCCAACATGCTCATCAGGAGGATCTAATCATTCACACACCTGTGCAATCTAATGCACAAAATTAAGGTTCAGTATCTTGCCCAAGGAACACTTAGACATGTGGACTGGAGGAGCCGGGAATCAAACCGCCAATCTTCCGATTAGTGGACGACCCGCTGAGCCACAGCCACCCCTTGCATTCAGCCAACCCTTGCATGCATTCTATTTTGTCTAATCACCAAATCTCTAAGATTTTTATATGCAGACTGTGGTATTTAAATTAATTCCATGTACTTCATATTACATATGTTCATGCTTTAGCATGTCCACTGGCCAGATATACTGTATCTGTTGGGATTGGTGCCAATCCTTTTATCACATACTGGGTGGTATGTCTTTGCATTGTACATAATCAACTGAATTGCTTGAAATTAATCCAACGATATAATAGAGATATTACAGAGATGCATTCATATAATTTATTTTTGGTGCATCCCAGTGAAATACCAAAATAGACATCACAGTATGTTTTAAAGCTCTGCAAAAGCAGATCTCCTAAAAAAAATTCATATTGTACAGTTTAGAGCAAATTACAAGTAATAGTTTAAAATCCACATTTCTGGGCATAAGGTTTGAAGTGATTAAGTAAGAAAGCCTTTGCCAGCCTGCCTCATTAATGTATCTGCCAGTCACTACATCTGTGTTGTATTTTTGAGTTTCCATGGAAATCAAATCTCAGTGCAGTTGAGGAAATAACCTCAGTGTGCCCCAGCAAAATGTTAGGTTTGCCAGTGCGGAGCTGCCTTCCGCACTGTGCACCGACACCAAAATAGAGCCCATTGTCTTGAATGTCTCAAGATAACGTCACCTGTTATCCAGTTTGTCACGGAGTTAATATGTCTCTGGTGGACTGCATGCAATCTATTTGAGAAATGCAAAACAGAAAATATTAGTCTTGTATAAGTTACACATGCTCTAAGTTACACATGGTCACTTTCAAGTTCCTTTAAATTAAAATTTAATGGCAGAGGAAGGCATGTGGTAATAAAATCACAGCACAAAGCAGTAAATCCATGTAGTTAGCTGCTATAGGATTAAGATAATTAAGAGATTAATGTTTCCAAGTAATACCAAGTAATAGTTTGAATTTATTTTTAAATAATGTTGCATTTTATTGTGATTTTTTTATACAAGGACAGACGGATATTGGTTTTATATTTGTAAAACTTTCACAAAGCCTAGAAAAGTTTGTGACGTCATCCCAATGTAAAGTCTATGGCCTGAGCGGTAAAAACACTGTGCAGATTCAGTGGATATTTTTGGATTGGGCTGTTGGTTGGAATAAAACTATTTTATAGACAAAATGATTAATTCCAATTCCAAATGGGAAAAGCAGCAGATTAATCGATAATGAAAATATTTGTTAGTTGCAGCCAACACTCACTCTGTAATTAATCAGAGCTAAATATTTTATCAGTTGTGTTGTAGAAACTTGGGTAGTTTGGTTTGTTGGAGCAACTTTATCTGTAAATGCTAATAACTGACATTTCCAAGTCCTGAAAGCTTGAAATCCTCTAAATTGGGAGAGTGGGAAAGAGGCGTTGGGTAAAAATTAGCCATATAGTTCAGAATTAATGAGTAAGGGGGAAAAACGCACATGGTTTAAATCAGCAGTATTGCCTTAAATTACAGATAATACAAAGTGAATTGAAAACCCCTGCAGGTCGTTTAACAGCATTTACCACTTTCAGCGAGATTTACAGATTCCTCAAAGACTCTTGTCCCGCTTAAACCAAAACATGGCTGCATAGGCTGAAAGTGGATCTCTAACTTGTTTCCAAAGCTACTAGTTCGTCTGTTCAGCAAGCAAAGATGGATAGCCAACAATGGCAGATACTCGGGAGTGTGCGTTTTAGCCTTGGATGTATAATAAGAGTTCTTAAGTGAGTAAACACGTGAAGTTAAGAATGGCTAAATTATGGGAAATACTTCGCTTCGCATTATTACCATGGATTGTATTACACCTAAGCATAGGTTAAAAAAGGTTGCAGCCACCTTAATTTAATAAACTATTGGTTTACTGTCATGCACCACCCGGCCGGCACGCTACGCTACGCAAACCCAACACATCCACACTGAGTTGCCAACAGGTGCATGATGGGTCAGGCTACAATCCAGAACGATCATACAGCGGTGACTTCTAGTGAGGTATTTCTGGTATTTTGACAGCACCTGCTGTAGTTACTAATTGTCCAAGCCCAAATGTGTGTAACTTATCATAAATACAGTAAATATTGTCATACTAAGTGCGTTTTTCTATTTGCCTTGTGTTATCAAAAAACAAAAGAACAGAAACATAGCTAGCCAGCTAACGTTAGCTGTCTTGGTGTCTCTTGAAAGTTAGGTTGCGCTGATATGAATTGCAGAAATCTCAACTGTGTGTGTATATATATATATATATATATATATATATATATATATATATATATATATATATATATATATATGTATATATATATTTTTTTTTTATTTTTTATTTTTTTTATTTTTTCATGTAAAGTAACGTAGACATGGGGCTATTGTCCACTTCAACTTGTTAAACAGGACAACGGGTGATGCTAACTTCGAGCCAAACCGCTGCATACGTTGGTTTAGGGGATCTATAACGGGTAACGCTATCCCTGCAGCTATACAACCATCCCAGAGAGCAACACCCTCTGTCAGGACTCTTCTTACAGCTCCATCTACAGTTTGACAAGGGACTGGGCCATGTAAAAGCATCAGAGCAACAGTACTAGCAGCAGAAACTCAGGTAACTAAGTATTGTGTCGTTTTCAGATAATTGGTGCTGTGTGCCAAGTTATGCTTAATATAAGCGTGCTCACACTTTTATAATAGTCACTGCAGCAACTCATTCACCCCCCACAAACGTATGCAATGTACAGTGTAAATAGTTTCACATACTGACTGTGCAATACAAATAGGGTATTTAATAATTCAATCATAAATATTATTTGATAGGTGTTTAGTGCAAAATACTGTACAGTTTAAGCTAAGTTATATGTGATTCATTTAATTGCACAGTGTTTGGCAGTTGGTTTGCTGAAGACACTTAAAGTGGTTTGTGTAAAACTTTGTATGGACTTTACTACTTAAAATTCCTTCCGTCCTTTTTGCTTAACTTGTAGGCTTCTTACAATGTTTTTTTTTTTTTTTTTAAAGAGTTTTCAAGGTTAAAAACTGATATGCCGTTGGTAGCAGCAACTCTGTTGGTCTGCACACCTTCCTGCCTATCAGCTAGTACTATCCTCTCAGCGGGATCACTCTAATCCAGTCCCAAATATATTACTTGGTCCTCACTGAGATAAGGTATATGGGGAATGTTAGTGTATCCATATGAATTAAATGGACGGCAGCTCTATCAAGATCATCCAGCAGGTCAAGGCTACTCTGCAAGAGGATATGATGTTGCCAAACTGATTTTATCCTTAAAGCCTCCCCTTTACCCTCACCCTGAGTTATCACCAGCCAACCACAGTAAGAGAAAAAAACACCTCCACCCCAGTAGTCTACATATGATCATGTGCAAATTTTTTGGCAGGTTCGAGCTATTGTTTTCCTATAGTGAGATCAAAAATGGCAATATAATACTTAAAAATTTGGTTGCATATATGCATGATTGATTTTATGATTTTATACCCAGGGTTCAATGTAACTTCCCCCCCCCACTGGCCGTAGATCAGAGTTTTAATGGCCCCTTGTATATTTTCACTGGCCCGGCAGCCAAAAAATGAAAATAACTCATTTTTTTCCATAATTTTGGTGATTTATTATACTTAATATGTACAACAGTGAAGTTCCCTTTAGACTTGGTTGTTTTCCGTTAATTATTGATATGTAATGTGGATATATTACACAAATATACAAAATATAAAATTAGACCCACATTGATCAGAAAATTAATGGTGTATAAATGTGGGTTTCTCCATATTTTGTTTAAAGGCAGATAGTATGGAATACATGGGGAGAAGAGAACAGAATTTATGATAATAACATTTTAGTAAAATTTCAACCTTGATAATAAATTAACATTAACAACATCAACATTAACAAATAAATGCTCAGACATCTTCAGAAATGTACTAACAATGAACAGTGAAAAAAAGCTAAGACATTTGTTTGTGTTCACTCTGCATTAAACCTCAGGTTAGTTACTTTAGGTTTAAATCTATATTGACCACAGCTGTAATATCTGTAGTTTATGATAGATTTCTGCAGTAGATGTTGACAAAGCTGGCAGGAGCCACAGAGATGAAGGCTCTACCACAACAATGTCATAAAAAACAGTCCTGGTAATCAGCAGTTGAGTTGCTGTTTATAAACCTTGGTGATTGACACTTAAACAGAGACCTGTGTGTCTCCTGCAGAAGCTGCTGCTGTCAAAGTCACACAGAATAGGTGCACATAACTACACAGTGAGGATGCTAACCAGCTGGGGATTTAACCGGCAAACTGTACAAAACATGCCACAGTCGCTGTTTTCCACCTTGGAGTACTGTTGCTTCCAACAAAGTAGAAAGCCCCTCTTTCTTTTCGTAGCCTTGTAAGTTTCTTTCGCTGACATTTTTTTCAAATATTGGCGTAACACCGTATTTGGTGACCCATCAGATTCACCGGTAAGAGACTAGTGGGCTAAAAGCGCAGCCTTCCCCACGTGTATTTCATCAAATAATGATGCATTTCATCAGTCACGTGTCCTGAAAATGATGGCATCTCCTAAAACGCGTTCACATTGCAGCCTATCACTGGCCTGTTGATGGGCCAGTGACAGCCAGTCAACTTACCCTGCACAAACTTTCACTGGCCTCAGGCCATCAGCCCTGATACCTCACCACTGTACTAAAAGTTCAAATTATTTGAACTTCAGTCCAGTTTACTGCTGACCTTTAAAGTGTGCCCAATTAGATTACAGCTGACCAAGATGCATTAACATGGAGAAAGGAAGATATATGAATGTAATTTAAGAATGAGTGTGCATTATTTCGCTTTGCTTCAGCATAAATGAAACAGTTCTTGTTTATGAATTATATGGTGATATATCAGTGTTGAGCTTAGCTCTCAGCAATGACTCTGTGCCTAACCCAGTGGCGAATGCAGATCAGACTGCTTATCATGTGTAGACAGCCTAATACCCACACAGTCAGAAATGGCCATAAGCAGACCTGAATGAACTGTTTAAATGTTAGTTTGTAGCTTTGTGGCTTGGTCTTTTAAAATAAACTGTGCTATACCTAAGATTAATTGTTGCAGGTAAAGGAGGCATGCCAAGAGTTGCATCTTGGAGTAAGCAGCTCTTGCTAGGTCTCAGCACATAATTAAAAACAATGAAATGTATAGAACAAAGGCTGAAGATTCAGAGGTGTTATTATAGCCATTTATTGCGCTGGATTTAGCTTTTCTGGACAGTTGAGTCTTTATGTTGGTCATCTTAAGTTTGACAATGGTGCTGCTATTGAAATATGAATATGAATTTTTTATTTTCACATGAAAATAAATGTTGCAGTAATTTATTGATGTGATGTTTTCTCAATTTTGCTAATGGTTTGCTTTTTGCTTATGTCTTAATGTGTAGGTGTGTGGAATGTCAATGGAAATTTGACATTCCTTCAGTGACCAGGAGAAATGTGAAACATTGTGAAGGAGTGACAGAGGGTCTGTCAGGAAGATTTTTAGCATGTCAACCGTTATGAAAAAACCACATAGATCCTCCACCACCTTGATGTTCATGTAACCTCACATAGGGACACACGAATTAAAATCAGACTTGGTTTAGAAAAACACAAACACAGACATTTTAAAACACAGACAATTTAATGCACAGTGCTCTAACGTGTTCTATACTGCTTATAGCTCATTAGCTTAACATGTCACTAGCTTCACATTTTTAGTTAGATATAGAAGGTCTTAGCTGTTGATAGCTAGCATGTTAGCTGATGGTGTTACCTGGTGATAAAGGCAGAGGTGCATGTCTGAGGTTAGGTAGCTGAAGAAAATTGGTTTAGTTGGTGGCTCAGGCAGCATACTAGTTAGCACACCCTATTGCTGGCATGCTAGTTAGCTTAGTATGCTCACTTGCTAAGGTGAGGCAGCTGATGAAGAGTGTTTGGTTTTGTTGCTTGGTGGGTTGATGCAGTCAGTGATAGTAACATGCTAGTTAGCTTAACATGTTCTTAGCTGTTGTTGTTAGTTAGCTTAATGTTAACTGACAATGTCATAGATAGAAGTGAATATAGCTTGTTGCAGAGGGCTATGTTGAGCGTGTGGGTGCAGGTAAACAGGAGGGTGGTCCTGGGATGCTGGGAGGCTCACTGATGAGGCTTCTCTGTGTTGTGGGCCCAACCAGTCATTGAGAGGGTGTCCACCTGAAGATCTTGTAGATTTGCCTGCACTTGTACACTGTGTACACAAGCTGCGTAGCAAAAGCAGCACTGTTTTCGTAACATACGTAAAGGTTTTCTTAACTACTGAATATGGAAAATAAATATTACTTTTCTGTTTATTTTTCAGTGCCAGTAATTAATAAGATCTCCACTGTGAAGACAAAGAATCTTGTGTACAAGTGTATTTAACAAGATATTGTTTAATTAATTGTTACCGAAGTAAATATAACAATCATTTGAGATGTTGATTTCAGGTGATATCACCCAGCCTATATGCTATAGCAACTGGGCATTTGGTTATTTAATGATGTCCCATGCCAGCTTGCAAATTACAGGTTAACCATGCGATGAGTACTGTCTTCATAGGTCCATCTTATTAAGTAATGTAAGATATAGGTGAAGGTTTAGTTAAAGTAAATGTTTTGTTTGAAGTGCTGTTCAAAGTCAATGTGACACTGTTTTTGTTGCAGAGTTGTCATTTTGCCACTGTAACTGGACCAGCTTTGATTTTGCTTCTGCAGGATTGCTTCCTACCTTCATGGGGGCATAAGCATGGAAAGAAATGCTGCCTTTCATATGTGAAACGTCATTAACCTAGAACATGGTTACTAAAAGGTAGTGTGTCTTGAAAGCATGACAGTTTCATTGGTGTTGTTTCGAGAATTAGCATTTCTACATCAAAAAGCTTTTTGCCATTAAGTAGAATTCATTAAATATTTTTAGCCCTAAGGAAAATGTCCCTTTTACCAATTGGTGATCTGGAAGAACTATAAATATTAAAAATTAGAGATGGCATTAAAAAGTAATTTCATTTTTCTGTGTTTGCACTTAGTCTCTCTAAGTTTATCACTAATTCATTTTTTTCTCTTTCACAATATGATGTTTTATCATACAGTAATCATTTCCACTAAAGAATAACAAAGATGATAATAATGTGCAGATGCCTAGCCTGTCTTAGTCTTCGAATCATATCAGTTTTTGAGGATTTAGTGTTGTATTCACTATGACCTCAAGCAGTTGGTTTTTCCTATATCCTTCACCTGATTTGTGCTTTACAGTAAAGTTGTCACAGAGTTGTTTTGAATGCTCCATTTTCCACAGAGGGGTTGGAGGGGGGGGTTTCAATTGAGAGTCTTTCATGTTTGAGTAAACTGTGTTTACGACCTAATATTTTTTTCCCACCATTTCAGTATCGTGTGGAATTATTAACAAAGGAAGAAGCATCTATCTAAGCAGCAACATTACTTCTTTTCACAAATATTTTATTGGGATTTAGCTGTTTACCAGAGATACTTAAGCAACTGTTAAGGTTCTGACAAGGTGCAGTAATGCATGTTTGGTGCACTTAAATACCTCACTTCTGTAGTATCAAGTCACCTCACAACAGACAACAGGCTGACATTGTAATTTGTTGGTGTGACGGACATTCTTTCTAATCAGTGAAATTAAAACAGTTCACTAAGATTATTAATGATACTGTTTGGCTGTCATTCACAACAGGTTTAATGGATGGAATAATGTAATGGAATTAATTATTGTTTTATTATTACCACCTCTTGATCATGGGATAGTGAATAGTAACAGTTCTTCTCCAACAAACCTTGAGACTGAAGGTACAATGCTAATGAAAGTGTTATCCCAAACTTGGCTGGAATGCTCACTTCATTCTGTTTTGATGTCAGGACAGGATATCAGAAATATATTCACATTTACAATGGATAAGTACTGATGTTATGTCTGTTTTTGTTTATTTTGTTTTTTTGTGCATATGTGAATGTTAGTCAGTTGGAGGAGATGGAATGGATGAGTGAGAGATGGCTAAAATGAGAAGCTGTCTGTTTGTGGTCAGAGGATGTGGTAGACTGCTTGTGTTGGGTGATACTTGATCTGATGTTAATGTGCTGCTTTGTGTGTGGGAGGGAGTGAGTTGAAAGAGGGAGAAGGGAAGATGGGCAGATAATCCCGTCTGCCTGATGAGATTGAATGCTGGGATTGATTGATCGCCTAATCATAGGAGGAAATGGGCCTGAAAATGAATGGGACTCTGCCCTTGGCTTGCTGTGGAGTTGGGTGGTTGGGTTGGAGGGGATGTTAGCTGCAGAAAGACATGGCCTTAATGTGCATGGGACCTGATTTCATTTGTGTCTGATATACAGTTATATGATCCTGGCTAAATGATCAAATAAAAAAGGAAGAGGGGGAACAGTGAAGGGGATGTAAATCAAGCTTTATTGCTGGAATATTACTTTTTCATCTCATCTGAAATGGATGCTTTGAGAAAAGAGCAAGAATAAAAATTCATCATGAATTTGGAGTTGATGGAGCTGTGTGTAGGTACAGATACCCATGGTCCCGGATCCAGTTAATTGGCTAGTAGGAGGTGTTGGATTATTATTATTTTTATTTATGTCGTTGTTTGGTTTGCAGTATTTTTACCTTAAGCCAAGAAGATTGTTCACAGCTGGATTGGAGGATATACAAAAGGTCTAACAGATAACATGCTCCTGCTGTCACTTTGTCTCTAGTCACATTATCTGTCTTCACTGTTGCATACTGATAGCAGTTAAAAAAAGGAACTGGCTATGTATGTTGGCACTCCTGGGGAACCCAATATGCTCTTTCCCATCTCACAAGCACAAAGAGGACTCCAGCAGTATATTAGAATGGGTAAATTAGCTCTTTGTTTGAGGGTCCTTGCTTTTTATGTTGGTCCACATTTCAGAGTGAATGCTGCCAGAACATACCCTTTATGATGATTGAAGTGGTGGATTCGGCCCAGCATCAAGGCACAATCAAACCAGTAGATTTGCCTTGTTGTTTAGGTGAGGTGTGCCAGTTGTCACTTTGAGTTTGTCTATTTCCACACCTCTAAAAGACGCTTTGAAAAGCAAATACCTCCCAGACTTGGAGCATATATCACCATTTTATACGCCATTGTTGACAGAGAAGCAATAATATATACGATGATCCATGCTAAATGTAACAATGTAACTTAATCTAATCCCAATGCAGTGGACTTTTCATGCACATTCAGCACAGATTTGAGCATCAGAACATTATCAGAGGTTGAATGAAGTTACCTAGAAAGGTTGTACTGATGCTCTGATATACCTGTGTTATTCCATTTAACTGACAGAATCTGAGTCCCTCAACTTAAGCCATAGGATATTTCTTTAGTTTCGAAAGGAGAAATGAGACAAAATAGAAATGTAGAGAGAAGAAATCCCAAAGTGTTGAATGCCTGATACTCAGCAGCAGAAACAAGCTTTGCTAATTCAGACTCCTGTATGGTGTATACTGAGTGAGGTGAAACAGTCAAAGTGATATGATAAGAAATGTGGAAGCAGAGGTCGACATTAAGATACCAAGAGTCTACTTTTTTTTGCTCACAGACCTTCAGAAACCACTTAATATCACAGTTATTATAATTTGTTTCTTTTTAATTGACTTCATGTTATCCTCATACAGGATCGCTGTTGTGATCTAAATACTTTTTAAAGCATACAGGACATACAGGATGTACAAACATGTCACACAAACCAACACAGAAAAAATATCCACATTTACACTGTGACTAACAGTAATGTACACTGCTATGCTCCCTCACCCCTGTAAGAGTTTTTTTTCAAGTAAAAGTTGCCCACATAAATGCTCTTTTACCAAGCTCCATACATACCTTTGGTATATAGTCAGGAGTCCTGAGAGCACAAGTTGTAAAACAGCATGTGTGACTGTAGTAAATACTAACAAAGAAATGATGGAGGCAAATAAAACAGTGCCAGTGGATTTGTCTATGGATCATTAAAACTGCATTAATTTATTTTTAACCACTTTGGGGCAGTGGAACAAATTGAAAACACGAAAACGTTGATAATCCCTCTATAAAGTTGATATGGCTCCTTTTTAGCTCTGCTTTCGTATCCACCAACCCCTCAGAAATACTGAGCTGCTAAAGTTCTCCATTGCTCAAAACAGAAATTAAAAGATGCTCAAATGCTCCACTGATATGACGGAAATTGTGATAATTCTCTCTGAATTTGATTTTGATCAGTGAAGCTTTAAATATAGTGTAGCTTTAAATATAACGAGCACAAGTGACACCTATCATGGTAACAACTAAATCAAATTGTCATTACTCATCCATCAAACAAGCAATCGATAGATATGTTTGTGTGTGTGTGTATATGATGCTTTGCTTTAATAAATCTTAGTCACGATCTATTAACCAGCCGTAATTTTTGTTGTGACGCTTCACTCTGTCTCCCTCTAGAGCAAAGTGCGTATGCTGCATTTGTTGGTGACTGAGTAGAAGGTTGTTTTGATCAAGAGCTTCAAGTCTGAGAGTCAGATGACTGAGGGAAAAATGAGCAGCCCATACAAAGAACTGGAGCTACTGTAGGCTAATTGATCAATGGCATTGATCAGCCAGTCAATCCTGGAGTCTATATTCTTCTCTGTTTACACTCCCCCGTTGCCACTGTGTTAAACTGAGCGTGCTCTACGCAGCCACCTTAGGGACGCTCTAAAAGCCGGCCTCACACCCGCCATTGATTGGCATGTCGATTATCTTGGAAGCTGTTGACAGCACAGTTGTTAGCCATCTTAAACATTAATGATGAGGGTGATTTGTTGTCTTGAGTTACACTCCTGACTAAAAGAAAGAGATATTCATTTTCAAGTAGAGTACCACTTTAAGTAAACTGAAACACAAAAAAAACGCTAATCATCTGTCTGTGATGATACTACCTCAATGATAGTGGAAGACAGTTTGTGAATGAGCCATCTTGTTGATTCTTTCCTGATTTTTGTATGATCACTGCATAGGAATACAACTGAAATATAGTAAATATAAATTTTAGCAGAGGGCTGACTGTGTGGATTTAATTTTAGCAGAGAACTCATCTAAAGTCCCTTCAGGATTTTAAGAAATGTACCTATTTGGAAAGCCGACAATAGCATACTGAGTGATTTTCTATCAATTTTTTAGTAAGCATGAGGTTGGAGAATTGTATGACTTTTTTGTGGGCGTATTTCTCCTTTCTCTGTCTGTCCATGATATGGAAAATCAAGAACTCAGAGGGATTTCATCTTCCTTTAAATTTAATAAGGCTGGCCTTTTTTTAATTATGAAATCCTCACCACTCTGCTCATCCATTACATCTCTGCACGAAAGACAAGAGCACATAAATATGGAGGCACAGTGGAGATCCATGTAATTAGAAAATGCTAAATGGATAACAGATGCATTATCTTGCTGAATTTTAGCATTGTTTTAGCAGGTGACAACTTGAAACGTGATACAGATGATTTGTGATTGGACATTGTCATGCATAAACAAAACGATTCAGATTCTATTGACATACTTGTTTTGTGTTTGTGTAGTGATTGTGTCATTGTATCAGCATTATCATTTGGAGGACTTGTGGAGTGTGGATGTCGAGTCATCCCCTTGCTAAGTGTAATCAACACCAGATCATGCTATGTGTGTGTATGTGTGTCTGTGTAAAGAGCTTGCAGCATCAACCTCAAACCTGTTTCTTCTTTTATGCGTCATTTACTGCCTGTAAACAGTTTGTGTAAAGCAGTTTATAGATGATTTCTTCAAGTTCCTTGAGCCCCCCTAAATATGTGCTTAAGTTATACAAACTCTTCACTTTAATAGAGACACCTAGTAATGGGCTGACATGGCTGCAAAGACCAGTGCCTCTGAAAGGTGTTGCATCAAGTAATGCCAATGATCAACCTTCTGCATGATGCTTGCCATGCAGAGAAATTGGCTGCTTTAATTTGACAGTAAGTCTTCGTTTGGATTTCCCCTTATTTGTAGTCCTCGCTCTTTTTACCTTAAGCTTCTTCTCTCTGCTGCACCTTCCACAGGCCTCTTTTGGTTGGTCAACACATTAAAAATTGTGCTGCCTCTTTACAAGATTGTCTTTAATCTTTTGCCTCTTCCATGTCACCTCGAAACGTGTGGAGGCTGATATGATAATGATGTGGACCTGTCCAGGGTATTAGAGTTAAGCTGGCTGATTAGGCTGCACATCGATTAGTCTATCACTCAGCACTGGCCAGGTCTGGGCATCCGGGAGGGAGGTGGATTGGGTGGGGGAGGACTGACAGCCATTCTGAGGAAATGACCTCACTTAAGGTGAATCACTAATGTACACCCATTGAAACGTTTAACACTTACAGTAGGTACACAAAATTTCAGTCTTTCCCTGTCACTAAATGAGCCCATTTTTAGGCAAACAGTGGTGTTTGTGTTTTGGAACTTAAACTACATTTTACTTAAACGGAATTTGTACTATCCTTAACCACTACAGTTGAAAACTTGCTATCCTTTGACATTTTCAAGTAGGGCTGGGCAATATATCAATATTATCGATATCGTGATATGAGACTAAATATTGTCTTAGATTTTGGAAGTCGTAATATTATGATATTAGTGTCGTCTTTTCCTGGTTTTAAACCCTGCATTACAGTAAAGTGATGTAATTTTCTGAAGGTGAGACTGTTCTAGTTGTTTTATTATTTGCCTTTACCCACTTTGTTATAATATAGGCATTACTAATGATTATTTATCAAAAATCTCATTTTGTAAATATTTTCTGAAAGCACCAGTCGTCACCCCCACAATATCTTCACAATATTGATATCGAGGTATTTGGTCAAAAATATTGTGATATTTGAATTTGTCCATCTTGCCCAGCCCTATTTTCAGGTATGTATTACATTTTCCTGGTGGCAGAATCAAACTAAATTGCTGAATGAATTTCTAAATTACTCAAATTACACAAATGATACATAGACTTTTTCATGTCATGTTTAACAGCTGAGTTAAATTTTAACCTTGCTGTGGTCAAAATCTTCATGACTGCACCTTTTTTTTTTCACTTGCAAGAGTGAAGATGATGAAGGCTATATTGTAGAGCTATATCAGTGTAGGAGATTAGAGAATAATATGAGAAATAGGCTTGTGCCGATTGGTGATTGGATTGTATATCAGTGAGTTAAGTTAGCAGTATAGCTGTGAACATAGCAGTGCAATGTGTGTATAGTTTAGGCTATTTCCATCCATCCATTTTCTTTACCGCTTATCCTCTAGAGGGTCATGGGGGAGCTGGAGCCAATCTCAGCTGACATTGGCAGGGTACACCCTGGACAGGTCGCCAGTCAGTCACAAGGCTAAGATAGTAGTATAGACACAGACAACCATTCACACTCACATTCACACCTATGGGCAATTTAGAGTCACCAATTAACCTAACCTGCATGTTTTTGGTCTGTGGGAGGAAGCCAGAGTATCTGGAGAGAACCCACACAGGCACGGGGAGAACATGCAAACTCCACATAGAAAGGCCCCAGCCAGCTGGTGAGTTTGAACCCAGAACCCTCTTGCTGTGAGGCAACAGTGATTACACTGCACCACTGTGCCGCCCACTTTAGGCTATTTGTCAGTGAATAAATGCTCCTACTGTGCATTTAAAGGTGTTTCTGGTGGTGCGGCATGTCTGCCCGCTGAGCCCTGTTTATCAGCACGACTGACCAATGAATTTTAAATCCTTTATTATAAACTAGATTGCTTAGATTGCTGTATCTTTTCCATGGATCTGACACCCCGCATCTCTGTTCTCCAAATGCCTGCTCACCAAAACTTTGCTCTGCGCTCCATAAGAGAAGTTAACGTTATAGCTATGATTTGGATTGTGATATTAAAGATAAGATAAGATAATGTTAAACAGAACATGATGCTGTGATATTGTCACACCAAGCACAGACACAGACTTTTAAAAGGGAACCGTTGCTTGAATAGAGGAGACTTTGCTATTAAATAGAATTTTTTGAATGTTTAAATATTTTAAATAAAAATGTTCACACTCTTTTGTAAATGTTTATTCATGTAATTTTAACTGTATTACTTTCATAAAATCATATTAAAATTTTGATAATTTCAAAGCTCCGTCAGACATTGAGCCACGCTCAAGCTCACTTAAGGTGGACCAGCATTTCTCATTTAGGGGCAGGCTCAGCAGCTCCTAAAAAGATAACCCCCCCCCCCCCCCCAACTGTAATGAAAAAACTATTTAAAGGATGCTTGGTTCTGATTCTCAAAATCTCTGCCCCTGTGCAATGGCCACACAGTAGCAGCAGTACCTGCAAACTTTTGCGTTTTAGCGTACATTCGACAAATACAATAAGCACAGTTGATGGGTGAGAAGTTACATCATGTCTTTGTCCTTGCTGGTCACTCCACCTGCACAGCCTCTTCTCAACTGTCAGTGAGGAACAGTGTATTGAAGGAAGAACATAACTGTTCAAACCTTAAGGGCAAGGAGTGGATTTAGCAGTGACAAGGAGAGCAGTGTAAGGGAATAGGGCTTTCCGACGGATCCAGGGGATTTTAAAGGGATAAAATGGGGGGGAGATAAAAATAAATTATTAATGAATAAATACATGATAAGCGAATAAATGAAATGAAAACATAATGACTATAAACTTTGATAAAGGGGCACAAAAGTCTCTGATGTTAAGTAACAGTGTGCATGGTAGTTTGGCAGACCTCTAGCACATACTATACAGTACATGTAACCTACATGTAACACATTAATTGAAAATAGGATGGTGGAAAAATGGAAAGAAATAGGGGTAATATAGAAAGAACAGGAGTAAGAGAAATCTGGGGAAAGGGAGGGGTGTAGCAGGAGAGACAGAGGAGCCAAGGAAAGGTTAGGACCCTTGCCTTGCCTGAACACTCTAAGGCTTTTAATCCCGGAACAAAGTCATTAAGGTTCACAGCTACAGAAGAGGCCAATTAAAAGCGGAGTGTAGGCATACGTCTGGAGAAAGGCATCATTTGCTGCAGGAACCCAGGCCTTTTATCGGACCAGTGGGAGCCCTCCCTTATGCACCCAGGGAATCAGAACGCCCGTCAGACATCTCTCTGAGATGTTTTTACTTCAAATAATCCACTTTCACCCAGAAATAGGCCAATGGTGAATAGCAAGGAGATAGCTTAGACTGGCCTAAGCCCTCTAAAAAATATAGGAACATTTTCTTTCACCCCAGACAGTGTTTATGTTGGATACAAGACTTACTGTAAATTGAAAAAGTGCATTGAATCAAATATTTTAAAAAAAGAAAACACAGTGGGCCGTTACATCAAAAACTATTAAGTAAATTGATAGAACATAGGTTGGGTATATCTATGTTTCAGAATTTTCCATGTCTGTTTGTTACTTTAAAACAATATTGTGTCACTATTAAACATGATGTTAATGTCTATGTGACTCTTCCATTATTGGCTGATATGCCAATATACCCCTTTCCTCTTGTAAATGCGCAATGTACTTTTCCTTACAGACACAACTACACAGTATATAGAAATCTTCAGTTATCCCTTACAAAGCTCCATTTTACTCCAATTAGCTACTAAATCAATCTGTGTGATGATTTAATTCAGGGATTGAGTGAGGGGCAAGCTCTTGATCTTGACTTCCTTGTTTACTGAAATAATTGATATTATCAGATTCTTGGTGATTAATGGGCTTACTAAAGTATACTGGGGCTCAGCAGCTTTGCCTGAGTGCAAAGCCCAAGAATCATATTACGCATTTCCCTGGAGTCAGCTAATTACTGTGTTGAGTTAGACTGTAGAGTAAAGACTAAAGAGAGATGGGAAAGTGTAACAAGTGTTAATCTTCTAGCAAAGTAAAATATCACTTCTGTGGTTCCTTAAGACCCCCATTTCCTGTGGTATATAAATTATGGTTATTTGTACTGCTCCTGTGAAATTTTGCACTTCAGTGTATATAGAGCCACAGAGGGGGAAGTAACAATAGTGAATATAAATTGAAAGTATAAGGGGGTAAGAGTTAAAAAAAAAAAAACAAAACAAAAAACAGGCAGAAAAATAACAGACTGTCAAAGCTTTTGGAGCATTTCAGTTTGAAATGGTCGGGCTAGCCTTGCAGAGTTTTTAGCTATGGCTAGTCCTGCTACTTTAACTAAATGCTATGGCCAAATTGACAACTGGTACAAAGATCAGCCATGGATCTGCAACAAACAAAAAAGGATCAGCATCTGCCAATGTTATGCCAGTTTTAAACAGTGGCACCTGATGGGAAGTGGCATCATTCAGCAGAACATGAGCATCATGCCATTTGTTGGAGATATAATTTTCTTCCAGTACAAACAGCAGGGGCATGTGCCAGTCATGAATGTCATATAAGCAACCTGCAATGCAATGCATGAATAAACAGTTTAAGTGGAGTGCTGTCCTACTCCAGATTTTTGATATAAGCAACCTACAAATATGTTGCAGCAATTTAAAAAGGCTTCAGCCAAATTGATGTAGGTTGTTTTATAATGTTGCTTTTATTACTTTTGCTACTATTGACAACATTTGTGAATAGATAGATAAATAATAATAGTAATAATAATAATTATTATATTACTTTTCATTTGAAAGATACTTAATTTCTCTGATATTTACTGTTACTCTTTAAGAAAGATATTCTAATCCAGTTACTTTATTAATTGTCTGAATAAATGGTTAAATACTCAGTTATGAAAATTATAATAGTTGAAGCCCTTGAACTATTTAAAAGTGAAATGGGAACAGCAATCAACTAGGCCTTCCCCTATTTCCAGACTACATACCACAATATAGCTATACTTTACAGTACATACATGAACATACTTTCTCTGAACAAGAAGCTTCTGGCTGAGGGGAAAGCAGGTTATAGGAGTTGAATGAATAGATAAAAACTATGTGTAAATTGCGCCAGATTCAGCAGACCACCATGGGAAATGCAGTATGAGGGTGGATGAGATAAGCCAGCCGTCTTTCTCAACTAGCAGAGCCTCCGGAGAACTATTAATAATGAAACAACATGCTGGTTTGTACAGATTTCACATATCATGAAAATGGCTTTTTAGTTGCTGTTATAGACCTTTTACCTGTCTGCTCAACTTACACTGGTGTAGGAGTTTGTGAAAGGCACAGTGGGAGCACTCTTTGCCCTTGTTGAGAGCTTTTTAGTTACTGGGGGAAACTGGTGTTTGGTGTGTAGAGTACAGTACAGTATATGTGGAGCTGTAGAGATTATGATCTGTTAGAAGTTCTACCACAACCAAGTGGCACTCTGTTACTCCGCTTGCTGATTTGCAGGACTAAGCTGGCTGAGTTGGAGTTTTTCCTCTGTGATGGACTGCTTTAGAATCTTAACCTGCAGGGTTTGGCGTGGCACCTGTCTGGTCTTTTTTGTCACAGTATCAGAATATATGAAATTTTCTCAACCATATTGCAAGTTAGAGAAGGAGGAAAGTCTGAAATGGCTAAATTATTTATCTGAGGACTGTAGAATGGTAGAGGTAAGAATTTGCTCCTTTATTTCAGAATACAACAGGTACTACTGTGTCCATACCATAAGAGTCTTTGGAGGAAACTGGCTCATCATCCACTGCCTACCTGCCTGTCTGCCATTATTTGCAATGCTGATTGATAGCTCTCTCTCTAACCCCCTCCATCCTGAACTGCAACCGTGGTTTGCTGCCTTTTTATTTCTGTCTCCTTTTGGTTCCTTTTCCTCTTTTTCTCAGTCGCTATCGCTTTCTTTGTGTCTCTCTGTAGACTGTGAGCTGATATCATCCTTTGAAAAGGTAATGATCCCAGTGTGTTGAGATTATGTATGTGTGCTGCACAGTGTAATGGCCTGGCTTTTTATTACCTGCCGCATACTAATCCCACAACTGAAGGAATGAGATGACACCTGCAGGGAGCTGTGTGCAAGCTGCAGCCTCACATGAAAGAATGGCCATTAAAAATGATCAAAGAAATTACTGCACTTGGCTGCACAACTCTGCTCTCACGCCTGCTTAGGTGTACATCCCTCTGCCCCCGACACGCACAAGCACGGCATACATACACATGCACACATGCATACATGGACTCAAACTAATTAGTATCTCTCTCTGATGGATACTGTCCAAGTGATCCTCTGTGGAAATGTCCTGTGCATAGTTGCCTTAGGCTCTTTGCAGATACTGATGCACCCACGCTAGCAGATAGGAAATGGAGGACATGCATGAGTTCAAAATGATAGTCTGTTCTCCATACCCCTACCACAAATTATTCATAGACATATTACCACAAGTGTTTTCCAACTGCATTTTAATCAGACCTTCTCCTTAGGGGTCTTGTATTATGTTAAAAATGAAGTTTATTCATTGCATTTCATTACATCATGTTTGTTGTATTAATGACAAAAGGAGTTTGCTCTTTAGGAATGCAATCACTAGATATTTTTTAATCTCAGTATTTGCTTGAAAATACATTTTAACAACTAGCACAGTGGCGAACATTTGTGTTGCTCTGCCCTGTCAGCAGCAGTAGAATCATGGTTGAGTCAGTTTTCTCTTACTCTTACTTTCGATGCCCACCCAGTTACTAAATTGCATCTATACTATAGTGAACTGTCTTCTCCCACCCCCTCCTTCTCTTCATGACACTTTGTTGGCTTGCAGATGACATTTTTCTGCAGCCAGTCTACTGCCCCTCATAACAAATCCACTCCTTGAGCCGGAACACACTGATAAATGTAATTTATTTCCTATAGAGCTTGGAATAATAACTCTTTCACTTTGTTAAATGTCTGGTCTGAAATGGCAACCACTACTTAATGTGTTATTAGAATCAACACCTGCAGAAATGATAGGAATCTCATTTAAGGGAAAGAGAGCACAGGATTTAAGAAACAGCCCCTGGAGACATGCAAAAAGGACCACATTCTCATTGTAATTGTAAATGATTATTGCAGTATATATTATTTTTTCTGCAGTGAAGAGAGTCTCGCCAATGCTGAGGGAATATGGTTATCACAGGGATCCATTTTAGTAAGAGATTCCTTTTCTTAGTACTCCTCCTTCCTCCCCCTTAGCCCCTCCCTTTCTCTGCCTCAGCGGTCCATTTTAGAACCATGCGGCTGCATGGTTTGGTGGGTAATTTCACTGCCTTTTCATGTGTCGGACGGCGAGGAATCCTCCTCCATTAGGTAGTGTCATCTTGTGATGTATGATGTATGCACAGAAAGGCAATCTGATGTTTATTCATGACTTTCAAGGCAATGCCTCAGCTAAGCCCTCTGATTTCCTTTTAAGGAACAAAACTACGTGAGATTGAGACTTCAGTTTAAAGGCACACAGACCATCCTGCAGCCCTCTTCTCTCTCTGTCTCTCTCACATACACATATACTCTCTCTCCTCTCACCCACAGCTCTTTTTTATCTCTTTTAAACTCTCCCTCGATATTTTTTCTGTCAGATTTAATTTATTTGACCCTTAGAAAAAAGATCACATGCAGTTATTTCCTTCTGATTTTGCCTGGCTGTCTCCCCATCTTGCCTCTGTACTTAGCTAAGGACTTTGATGAAGAGATGAATTTAGATCGTTTTTATAGTAGGCTGGCACGTTAATGAGACACCAGCACTGTGAGACTAAAAGGCCCTCTGGTCACACACGACACACACACACACACACACACACACACACACACACACACACACACACACACACACACACAGAGTATACATAAATATATTTTATATGTGAACCATAGCAAGACATATTGACATCTGCCTACTTCTGTCCACCATACTGTCCAGTTTCTTGCTCTTATGTAAAGAATCAGGTGTTGGATGAAATCTGCAGCAATCAGTAGCAGTTAAGGATGTCCCAAACCAATCCTAAGGGTCATATCATGGCTGATCCAGGCACATTTTAAGTATCGGTATCAGCTAAAATAAAGCCAATCAAATGCCAATCCTGTCATTACTGTACTCTACTACATTTTGTCCACCTCAGCCTGCTGGTGTTGCAACACTGCTCTACTTTACAACAGCCCACAGTACAAGCACATTTGCTTGTAAATACAAGTGTAAATTAGTGTGCAATTGTGAACCTGTGCAAGTATCTCTGAATTCTGATGTCCTTGTGGGCAATTTTGCTTAACACTGAGTCTAATCTTCTCTATCTAGTAGGCTATACCTCTTATTTAAATGTGCCAGATACATATGAAATCAACATTGCATATTTTCTGCTGCTATGTAAAATACGTATTTGATTGAACCTAAATGTTAAAGGACTCAGATTAGGGTCAGAAAAACTTTATTGGGACATCCCTTACAGTAGTCACAGCTTTAAAATAACAGTGTTTGTAATTTTGACTCCAGATCTTTTGTGTTTAACAAGTAACCATAATTCAAAAAGCTTGTCCCTATTTGTCTTGTAAATTACTTTTTAATGGTAATGGTAATAAAGCCACATCTATCCATCATACTAGCACAAGTCCATGCAGTCCTTTGATGGGACTCCTCCTATGAACAAATGGTATCTATTAATATTCACAATGACCAACCAACCAACAGCACATGCATCATAAGGTATGAAAAACCTACCATTGGAGTAGTATTAATGTGTACATTGATGATACTCAGTCATGTAGTGTAGGTGTGTGTTTATGTTTGCATGTTGTTAGGGTGAAATCCTCTCAAGGCTTGAGACTGTAGTGCTGCATGTCAGGTGTAGTATGGCTGCTGCCTGTATGTGGTTTAATAAATTGATACCATGGATACATGGTATCTGACTCAACACACAGTGAAGGAGGGGATGTAGTATGTAAACCAAGAAAACTGTTATAATTAGACCTGTTTACCTAGCTTTCCGTGTATCTTTTTAACATGAGCCATGGACAGGTCCCTCCTCCATCATCCCATGTTTGATTTGAATAGCTTAAGTGCAGTATGATCCTGCTATATTTTGGGGATGCATTGGAGCATGAGTGAGGCAAATGACTACATTTTGCATTTAACATTTGTAATACTGCGCTAATAACCACAGGCGCTTTCCTTGAGTGGTGCATATTCTAACCTTATATGATAAATAATGCAAATGTAGCAACCCCTGCAAATGCCAGAGAAAATGAGGTAGAAGGGAGAGAGAGGGCAGGAGAGCGAAGGAGTAGAGAAGGGAGAAGAGGAAGCTGAAGCTAGCATAACTAACTGATTGTTGTGCTGTCAAATTGATTTGCATGAAAAAGGCCGGCCTAATTGCAACACTTAGCTGCAGCGTACTGATAATACAGAGCAGGATTACAAAAGGACATGGAGGAGCTTTTATTGAGAAGGATTTCCTGGGTGTCTTTGAGAGATGCACCACCACCCTCTGTTTCTGTGGGGGCCATTCAAAGCAGTGTGTTCCTCACCTTGTCCTGTCTGACATGACATATCCATCATGCAGATTCATACCCTGAGTGCTGTCTGAGCAACCATTACCATATAAATCATTCATACATTTTTTTTGCTAACTTACCATTTGAACCTCATAAGTTTTGAGAAATATATTTATATATGTCACATTTTTAATTTTCCTTCAAGCGGCATGTTCCTTAGAGAAACAGTACACCAACTCCCTGTAAGGATTTAGTTGGAATGTCTCTTCCAAACAGATGGTATCCTTCAGCATTGAGGTGTATAGAATGAAGGAATAAAGAGAAATATCAGTCCAATGTCCATTTATTTCAGAGCTCTGGTTTTACTGGAGATTTTCATACATACATCTTTTGGCAGACAATTTATTAAAATAAAAAGCAAAATTGGCAGACAGCACAAGTTGAGAGAGCAGCAAAGTTACCTCCAGCTCACAGATAATCGCTACAGCACCCTTCACTCTTTATATACAGTGTTTACCTCAAGTGTAAAAACCAGCGGTGACAATAATAATAATCAATTGAAAACAAAAATGCATGCATGTTTACTTTGCAACCAAAGCCCTAAAATTGTCATTTAAAACATTTGAAGCAACATTGCAGACTGATATTTTTCAGGAGAGAAAAGAACTAAAGATAGCAGGCCTACCATCACAATGAATATAAAAAGTTACCTGGTTTAATAAGGCGAGGGTGTGGAAAAGTACAAGGTTGTGGGTGGTGGTTTAGCAAAGGGCTTCCTGAAGCTGCCAAAGGCAGTACTTCCCTTTCTTCCTTTTATTTCCTTTCTTTAATAATAAATGATGGATGTTTCAAATTACGAAACAGTGCTGGGAAAATCCAATTTAGTCCTGGGCTTTGTAGGGAGGGTGTTAAGAAAAAGAGGAGTTCTGTATCAAAGGCCCTTGTTTGCTTTAATATTTGCAGTGGGGCCACTACTGAATGATGTAATGTGCCATGTGATAATGGGTCATATGTGCTTTTAGCAAATCATCTAGTTCCTACCCGTAAATGCATTTCTGCTTTGCAAAGAATTGTTAGCGGCCTTTCCTTGTCAGATGTTGATTTTAGACCATTTTCATAATCAATTGTGTATGTGTGTATTGTGTTGGATTTATGTGTTTTGCATGTGTGGATAAAGATAGGAGCACTTAGTGAATTCCTGTTGCTCATTTGGGCGCCCTTACTGATATTTGTTGATTGTATACAGCTGACCCATGGGTTTTGTAAAATGTTATGTGATTCAGGCAATTGATCATCTTGCTGTTTAAATCCACAGCTGTTTGGCCAGTGAACACCTGTTCTTATCCAACAGTGAGCAATGAAAATTTGTTGAGAGTTCTGAAAGCCAGAGATCTTAGCACCTGGCATAGTTCAGCATTTTAACAGCAGACATTGGCAGTGTGCGAAATACTATATAGCGTGCTATATTTACCCTCCGTCAACGGAATGAAAAAAGTAGGGTCCATGGCATGTAATCCCACAATGCACTACGTTGTATTTTAGAGATGCAAAAATTACAGTTGTGCAACAATACACCTGTCAGTGATGACACAATGATGATTCATTTACAGCTCACTTAAGAGTAAGCTATTGAGTGTCTATGAGGTATAGGGAATCAGGATTGCAGACACAGCTTTTGTGACTTCTCATAGCAGGAAAAGGCTAGGCAGGTGACATGTGTAACTAATAAAATGAATGATGGAGCTGTTCCATGAAGGTGTACTAGTAGCACATACTAGTGAACCAGCATTGACACTAACAGGGCCCTGGAACTGGCACACCTGAAAAGAATGTAATCATTATTATGTAATATTTGACACTTTGGTGTTTTGCCAGTCAACATGTCATCTGTGAGAAAGGCATATTGATGTGTGTTGGCAACCTCCATTATTATGATCACTTGTATTTGCATATGTAACAATATTATTATTTATTGAGTGATTAACAATAAATATTTATTTTTTGGTTACTAGAAAACCTCTTTCAAGTCATTACTTTGGAGAAGTAATTTTCTTTTCTTAATTTTCTTTTTCGCTGTGTGTTGCAATGCACAACCCACCTAATATTATTCTAATTTCTGATTGCATCAGTGTCACATCTTATTCAGTTTAATACGATATATAATTTAATTATATATATGTAGGCTTCGGAGTTATACATTCTAACTCAATGGTTGTTCAAAGGAACAACAATTTCTTGCCTCCAGGGACATCAATGTGGCCTGTCACTGCTACACAACAGAGAGCTGTTTCTCCCCAACTAGAAGACAACTGGTTTATTTGCATTTGTGTTTAGATGTGTCTGTTTATGCTTCCTTATCTCAGCTCTTTGTCTCTGACTGGTGATTGGATTGCAATCGGATAGTGCTTGACCACATGAAAGTACAGGCTGTAAATGCACCTAAGACGCATTGAGGAGGGATCGTGATCCGATTGGCCAAACCACCTCCAGAGGTGGTCAGGGACACATTGTGACTACATTGAACACAAGTGCAAATGCAATTGTGTTGTCAATCTACATACAACAACTACATGGGCAGAAATATGTTATTGTGCGCGACTGATCCAAACCAGCGAGGTAACAGCCATCAGCCAGATAGCGAGCTAAGCTACTAGCAAGAAAGCTATGGATATTCAAGACACTAGTGGATGGAGTCAAGAAGAGACTGCTTCTTCACCCACTTCAAAAGGCAAGCAAAAGTCCATACAGTAGCAGAGTTGTTGGACCCACATAAACGAGAAACAAGAGCGATCGGATTTCAATTGGATCTCAATGTGGACACTGGAGACACATATTATTCATTAATAAAAAGGTGTAAATGTAATCAAGTTAAATCATATCTAGATACAATCTGGATATGAGACACATTTTAATGAAAGGTGTAAAGGGACTCTCTGTCCACTGGATATTTGTCTAAATTTCTCTCATTTTCTCCTCACCACAACTTCAATTTCAGTAGATCCTGTACATCACTCTCATGTGCCACCATTTGTTATCCTCTTCTCTACGTCCCTTGACAGTCTCTGTTTTTTGAGTTCATACTTAAATCCACCCTTACAACTGTCTCTGCCCCATTACCACTATACTTGATTCCACTTTGACACCACTCCCCTGTGCCAAAATGCTTTTTAAACAACATTGACAAACATATATCATGTATCTTTTTCTTTGTTTTGCATATTTTAAATCTTTTAAATCTAATTATATCAAGTAAAATGATACTGTAATCATAAAGAGTCTGAGAAATTGAGAGTAAATTGTTTTTTTTGTGGTTTTTTTTTTGGTACATTCAGCATGCCTTAAAGGACCAGTGTGTAAGATTTAGCAGCATTTAGCGGAATGGATTTGGCAGGAATGGAATACAATATTCATAGGTATGATTTAATTATTGTATAATCACATGAAAATAAGAATTTTTTTCGTTACCTTAAAATGAGCCCTTTATATCTACAGAGGGAGCGAGTCCCCTTTCATGGAGGCCACCATGTTGCACTGCCATGTTTCTACAGTAGCCCAGAATGGACAAACCAAACACTGGTTCTAGAGAGGGCCTTTCATGTTTTTTGAGTTTTGCAGCCACTATAGGTTTTCCTACATGCTTGGAAGGGGAGGGGGAGGGGAGGTGTATTCATTTGGTTGCAATCTATAACCTCACCGTTAGATGCCACTGAATCTTACACACTGGTCCTTTAAATCTAGTAATTCCAGCTATCACACTCTTTGCCCCTCATTGTATGAGAGGTCTTTGCAAAAGGCATATGCTGGCTAAATGCTGCTTGGTGAGTTACATGAACATTGGTGTCATATCAAAGTGTTATGGAGCTCACCAGTGCCAAGTGTATTTAAATCCTGCTCCATTTTTAAAAATCAAAACCCATTTTATGTTTTCCCTGTGGCTTACTCTGTTGAGACCTTCCCTCCACCTTTTAGTCTTACTTTCTCCTACACCACTTTTAACCTTCCCCATCATCCCTCTCCTGCTTGTCCCTTGTTTCCTTCTTCTTTTCCTGTTTCCTTCCTCTGCTCTGTCTGATCCTGCACATTTTCTTCATCGTGACTAGCGTGATGGCAGGCAGGCAAGAACATAGCACTTTAACGAAGCCAACATTACCAAAGAGCTTTGGCTGGGAGGAAGTCTGGCTTTTTCGTTCCTGCAGATTGGTTAATATTCCTGTCCACCACATAAAGAAATGTAAGAAGAAATAGGCATTTCATCTTAATGAACCTTTTCCTCAGAGTGCACACACAAGAAGAAGGCAAATCTATAAAAAGTTCTGAGAAGTAAAAGGCATAAAAGGCTGTTAGCTCTAAAAGGCACATTTCCTCCTTTTGTTCTGGCCATGATCGAGGTAATTCTCCAAATTTGCACTGAAAACACAGCTTAGTGTCTTTGGCTCTTGGGAATAAAAATGAGAATGGGTCTCAAGGTCCTTATTACAAGCCTCTCGTGTCATTTTCAAACAAGGCCTTCATCTGTTTCTGTTCCCTCCATCCTCCCTTTGGAACCTTATATAAGACTGGACATATGTGAAGAGCAACCATTGAAGCTGCAGTCTTACTCCTCTGACCAGCTGCAGTGAGTTACATGAACAGAAAAGACTTAAATCATTTTCTCCATTTCAGGTACAGCAGATAACTAACTTTCAGTCCTCGCATGAACAAGAAGAATGACTGTTCCTCGCTTATGCAAACACTCGGATTACAAATGACTGGCTGCAGACTTTAACAAGTTACACAAGCAGTATATTTTATTGCTCAATCATAATGCAAGATCTTTCGTATGTCAAAACTAGCTTGAACATGACCACAATTGGGAAGATTATATTTTTCCTACATTTGATATTTGGCTTCCCAGTATTCATTTTATGTGTAGTTTTTTTTCTTTTTTTCATTTAAATGGACAGTTTTGAAAGATTTGGAATGGGCAGTGGACAGCTTCAAGCAGAAAATGTTGATCTTGTATCAGTATTGAGTTGACTAATGCCTACAGTGCTTAAGCAGCTACAGATGCAGATGGACTTCACAGATCCTTTTGTTGAAGTTGGCTCCTTCTTTCATAACCTTAGCAGTAGGATTTGCCAAAAAGTCTTGAAGAAATGTCTTTTTCAGTCCAATTAATTCTGTCATTGCCCTTTAGCAGTAAAGTGTGGAGGCAGCAGATTTTTTTTCCACAGCCAGCACAGGTCATGTTCATGTGTGCTTGCCTAGTTCTATTCTTATGAGTGCTTCGTGCCTTTTTCTCATCACATTCACAGCCTCAGCTCATTTTGAGTGGGTGGGACAGGGGAGGTTTGAACCAGACAGGTTGTCTCCTGACAGTACTATAAATTGTGGGTAACATGTAATTTCTAGAGATTTCATCGGCTAGGAGACAATGATATAGTATGATGCGGTTTGTTGTAAGATTCCATGTTACATACGTTTGAATATGGGTTGCTATAATTCAACAGGTTATGCTATAAATTATGTTGGTGTATGGTGTTTTTAAAATCTTGTTACAAGTACCCCTTTTTAACTTTAAGCACCTGCCCCTCTAAAGGTCTCTACACGAAACATGAGAACATAACATAACTTGAACATAAGAAAGTAATGATAATGAATTCTGAAGCTGAGCAGTGTTGGCCTTCTCTTTAAATTATATTTATTTGGTTCAGATATGATAAAAAGTGTCAGTGTGGCAATATGCACAAATCAACAAAATGTATCTTCAATATGAAGCTTGTCTATCAAAAGACGTCATTGCCTGACTTTGCCAAGGCAAAGACATCATCTGTGGTTCAGGCTTATGGTGGCTCTACAGAGCTCAAATGTAAAGTAGCGTGCAACGCATACTATATCAAAGCAGACACTAAAACTATTACAGTGTGTGTGTGGTGGGTGATGATATAGTCTGCATTACAAAGCTCGGGTGTAAGAGTGGTGGTATTAACTGTCTGCTGCCGTAATGAGAGAGTGAGCTGTCAGAGACACACATGTAATGGCTCCCTTGCCAGCCGCCCAGTTCAAGCCCTGTGGGACACAGCACAGACACACCATTTCTTTCACACTGTCTCAGCTCTTGCACTCTTTCACTCTCCCTCTACCTCTCCCTTTCTGTCTTGTCTTCCCTCCTTATTCACTTCCTTTCTCCTTTGTTAAACTCTGACCTGGACAGGGATGATGGCAGGCCTCTCATATCTTTTGTCTCTTTCTATTGGGCATAAGGCAAATCCAACACATGTCAACAATCACATACACATATAAAAATCTCACTGAGCATGCAGGACTCAGGAGGGGCATTTAGTGACTATATCCCATAGGAAGGCCTATTCTATTCAGTATACAGTGGTTTTCTCATGGGCAGTCAAGTCTAACCTCACTGAAACAGGCAAACAGGCAGCAGCCTCTCAATAGACCAGAAACAATAGTCACATTCTGATGGTACATCTCCATCTCTCTGACAACCATAGCACTATATGCTTTGAGAACTGCTCTGTTAGAGGAGCTGGTTCACAGTCAACTTCCCACTGGACATGTCCTTCATGTGTAAGGTCAATTTACTCTCCTAGTTTTACTGAAAACAAAAGGCTTTGCAGCTTTGACATCATTGTGATTTTGGTAAGGAAATAAAAATCTACTAAATATTCGCTATCTAGTTAGCCTATATGGTGTTCTTGGCTAAAAGGCTATTGTGCAGTGCAACAGTCATACCAGTAGTCCCAAGAAGAGGATTTCCAAAATTGCACATCCACTATTATGGCTGAGCTTCCTCCTCCTCTTTCTCCTCTGCTCCAAACCAATCTATAAGCATTCATCCCCGGAGGCCTGCCGTTATGACAGTTCTTTCATCAGCCATTACTGCTGGTGTTAATGGCGTCCTCATGCTGACTTTAAAGACTGATTATCATATTGTGTAGGTTGATTGACAGTTGACCTTCACACCAGTTTATGAAGAGCTGGCTAGATAGAGTGGGTCACCTCGATTGCCTCAGTGACAGGGTATTAATACTAATCTGATAGAATTACCAGGAACCAATTAATCTACAGACCTTAGACAAGACAGTTGTTAAAGAGATAGTGCTGTTTCTCAGCGTGGCCAAGACAGGCCATGCACATAGGTGCGTGAATTTCACAGCATGAGTGGTTCATTTCTATCAAGTCTATGTGTGTGTCTGTGTGATGAGGCAAAAGGTGAGGCATCATGGCTTTGCAAATGCTTAAGTGAGGTAACATTGACCCAGCGTGGTATACAGCTTACTTATTAGTGCAAGAGATGGATTCAGGGCAGAGAAATGGTCTGAGTGAACTGCCATGTAGTCTAAACATACTGTATGTTGAGGAGACATCTACTGATTTTCTGATGGAGAATATTTTTGAGTGAAGTCCTTAAATCTCTACCTGCATTAGTCATGTGTTTTAATGTAGTGGTTTTCATTAAAATTTCATTGATTGGCCTGAGGATAGGGCATTAAGACAGACTCAGTTGTGGTTCCATCTTAATTTTAAATTCTAGTGAAGACTGAAGTATCAGAATGTCAGGCTGAATTTTTGGGTACAGTGCTTCTATACAACTATAAAGATCTTTTATGTCTTTGGTTTAAATTTCTCTTATCATTTAGCATCTGTTAAATGTTGGATCAAATGCATACAAAATATATATAGAATATTGTCATAAAGTGCGAGGGTTTCCATAAATAGAAAAAATGTCTGCTATTGAATACTTGGATTAATGATGCTTTGGGATGCCATGAGATGACATTCATAATGTCTGGACCATATCATCCAACTGACATATTTATCGTTGTCAGTTCTGCACCCTGTCAATGCTGGAGCTTGTCACTTGAGATGCTGTGTTTCCTTTTCAAATTGACCTCTGTGGATATGATCGATAATTAAACATTTTGATAGGAGTACGAAGCAATGCGGGCTGTGTTTGTTCTAAGAGAGATAACATTTTCAGACAGTAACCAAAGCATGGCAGAACAGCCCGGCAATATTACCTCACGCTGAGCTGCATAATAAAGAGGGCCCGCATGCATATTAATGCCAGCACTCTGCATAATGTCTACATCTTATGACAGGCTTAGAAATACACAGACACCTCACTGGTATTGTTTAACATTGCCTATGCTTCACCGCTGTTATTTGCATCCACATTCCCTCATACAGGGAGGGATCTCCCCTAACCCTGGTTTCACCCACGTCATCTCCTCTGGCCCTTGCTGCCAGCCTCTTTCCCACACTCCACTAGTCTTGCACACTAACACCCCTCTTTAGAAACACATGGTGAAGGTGTGTGATGCCAAACGAGATCCTCGTTAACTCCCTCCCACTCGGTTGGTACAGTAGAAGCTTTTGGAAGAACTACAGCGACATCTGCATGTGCCATGGTTACAAAGCGCCAGGCTCATACCCACCCACTTCACTGGGCTTTCCCTGCCAGCCTGCTCCCTGTCTGTACTGCCCCTCCTCCTCGCCCCTGCGGCACTCATTTCTCAAATTACTAAACATGGCTAATTGTGTGAGGCGTGAAGCTCACTTCATTTGAATATTCTGGCTTGGGGGGGCGATTTGCCTTGCATAGGGGAAGAATTAAGCAAGGATGTCTGGAAAAGGGAGAATCCGCAATTAGATACACAAGTCTCTGCGGTATCAAATTTTACCTTGGAATTGTTTTTCATGCTGTTAATGTCGCACCTTTCTGCATGGGGTATTGTTTTGTATGAGAACTGATTTCATTTAATTAAGGACTGAATTTTAAATTAATTTCTATTATTCTTTATTTTTACTTTATTTACTTTATTTTATTTATTTTTTTTGGTTTAAAGTCACAGTAAACTAAATCTGATTCTTTTAGAAGGTTTCTTAAGAAAAAATTTAAGAGGGTTTCTATAGTGTCCCTTAAAACTACAATTTATTCATCTTGGAATTAGAGAGATGGCAGAATTATCCATTGGAATTCTCAAAGTGCTCTATAGTTGTTCACAGTGTGTTTCCCTTCAGTAACTACGTCCTTCTACATGTGCAAAATGTTAATTCTCACAGTATTTCTTCCACGTGTGTGTTTTGGGGGGTTTGAGGGTGTAATTTATCACTAATTAGTCAAAATATAATGGGCCTAAGTGAATCGCGTTTGAGTTTAGGGTATGGGTTATATTTTGGGGTATGTTTATGTGAGGAATAACTTGAAGCAGTATTTGTTGTCTTGTGTAGAATGATTATGGGAAATGCCTCAGTTATTTCAAACTAGTAAGGAGGTTTTTAGCTCTCAGTCTCCCAGTCACTTAGCTTGTATCCAGCCTGGCTCACACCTGCTGCCAACAGTCACCTGCAGTGCTCTGCCCTCATTCATAAAGCATGTTAAATCCTTACATGAGCTCCGACAAAATTAACGGCGAATTGTTCATTCAAACAAGTTTTTTGTTTAAATGATTTAGCTGGCCACATGCAAATATTTCATCAAGTCTGAAATCGCCATAATAATCTAATTTCTGTTCAATTCACAAATCCACAAACATCATTAGTTCTACGTGAACAGACATTCTCTGTATGTGAGATGGCTCCTTGCACAGATTGTAAGGTGCTCAATTAATCCGTGTCGGAAAGGTTCAGCGCACTGACTTTTTTTAATTAATGTTGAATTAAACGAATTGGCAGGTTGCCAGAAACCAGGCACGCAGCTTTGAAGATTGTCATCGCGTAATGAGTCGCTTTTTTTCTCTTTATATTTTATGCTTTTCTATTTCCACTCCCTCGCTCTCCGCTGCCATTTGCCTGTATGCCTTAGCGATTTAATGATATGCAAATGAAATATGCATAAAACCATTCTGCTGTAGGATGATTAAGCACAGAGGACATTAGCCAGTGCCCGCCACAGTGTCTGTTGTCTCCTCTGCATTCCGCTTCGGCCAGGCGCCATCAACACCGTTCTAATAAAAGATCAATGCTGCTAATGCACTAATCATTTGAATCACACAAATAATATCCAATTTGAGGAGAAATTAGATTCCAGGAGGGTTTCTTCTTGCTCCAGTTTTGTAAGATCCAGAACCAGGAAAGGCAGATGTCTTCATATGTGAGAGTTGGTGCTCTAGAGAGCAGGCAGAAAGAAAAGAGACTAGGTTTTCCAGGAGGGAGCACTTAACATCACTGGCAATGCAGGAGCTTTTCTCTGCTTGTTTGTGAGAACTGTGGCATTATTTGACTACTGGCATATAACGAAGGAAGAAAAATATCCCCGTTCTTGCTTTCCTTCTCTCTCTCGCTCTCTCTCTCTCACACACACACACACACACACACACACACACACACACTCCACCCCCCATTCCATTCTGCTCTCTCGTGCAAGCCCTCTTTTTTTGTAATCCATTTGTGTAATGAAGACGCTGCACAATTAACATCCCCCATGGAATTAAATAAAAGGGTGATTATCCAAAGTTCATTAGCTCCGAAAGATTAGAATATCCATGTGTTTCCCCCGTGAAGAATATGGAAAAATACGGCACCAATTAGAAATTAAATTGTTAATCGTATTTGTTGGCGATCATGATTATCGCGTTTGAGATGCCCAAAAAGATGCCAACTTTCAAGCAGTCCTTCCTCAGTGGTGGTACAACCAGATTCAGACATCTTGGTAGTGCATGCCAAGATAGGGTAGCAAGCACAAAGATGTGATAATCCCTCCCTTTGGATGACTTCCTTAATTATTCATATTTCACAATCATGCCTCTTGTCCAAAGGAATCCATGGGGAAAAAAATTAAACAATAATTGTTCGATGCCAGTGGATAGATATCCTTGCGTTGCTAATTACGGTTTTAATTCCGACTGTGCATGTTAACAATTAAAACGAACTTAATGAAAGCCTCCGTTGTGTGTCTTTGCAGCGATGCCCATCCTTGGCTCTGTGCCCGATGCCAGCAGACCTCGCGGGAACCACAGAAACGTTCCTCCGGACCCAGGGAGTAGTCCGAACCGCAACTCAAACCAGTTGGTAAGTCAGCGTTGCATCTGTTTATGATAGTTTAGCGCAGGGGGAAAATCCTGAAAGGGTGGAGTTTGTTCATTTCTTTTGGATGGTTGGCAAGAAGGGGGCAAAAAAGTCGTGGAGATGTGGGGTGTGGGTGTGGAGGATGTAATGAGTTCCCACGGCCTCACTACCCCCAGTTTGGTTGCAGGCAGGCCAGCACCTCCCCCTCAGTGTTTCTTGAACTCAGGTTGCCTCCTTGTCCCTGTGCCTTCTGTACCCATTCGTCTGAGTTCCTGATGTGCCATCCCTCTCGCCTGGCTCTCATGCTGCCGGATACTATATTGAGCCTATAGGAATCCCAGTCCATGATGATTGCTGTGAATATAGATGAATCACACAAATACCTGCATTCCTCTCTCCTATAGCATGGCATGCTGCTCAAGTACAAATTCATGATCCTTTTATGACTTTTTAATTTTTCTGCTCCTAGAAGTTGTTCCTGTCACAGAAGAAAAAATGATCTGGAAGATAACGGGATGTGTGATTCATTTTGATCAGCACAAGTTCAAATAGAGGAGAAAAAAAGTTAATTAATTCTTGTTCGTCTGCTGATTATAATTTGTTTTGGCAGCTCATTAGTATGCATCCTCATGTTTGCATTTTTTGTCTCTCTTTTGTGTCTGTGACATTGTAAACAGCTGTTATTGAGCTTCAGGCACAGTCCCCCAGGTCCATTCTTCCTCCCTCCTCCTCTTGTAGGCAGGCAAGCAAGATTGGCAGCGTCTGTTGCAGCAGTGCCTGTGGTAGACATTCAATGTGGCTGCCAGCCAGTGCAATAAGAAATGCCAATTTACACTGGGGGAAAATGTGGGGTAAAGGGGGAAGGGAGTTGGCACAAAAAGAGGCACTCGCTTCACACCCTCTACTAATAGTTGAACAGTTTGCCGCTTTTGTCTTGCTTCATCTTGTTTTTTTGTTGTTGTTTTATCCCCATTATGGATTCTTTTGTTGATAACTCAAGTCGTTCCCTTGATTGAATGTGTCACCCTAATTAACAAAGCAAATTTTGTTCTAATTAGTCATATCAGGTGCTGTAATGCCTCTGTTTGTTCTTTTCTCTTTTGTTTTTGGCAACCGACACGTGAAGAGTATCCGATTATGTCGATTTGGCTTAATTGTGGTATATCTCCCTCGTCCTTCGCCAGTTTTCGTGCCAGATGCCATCACATTCCCGCTGGCACACCACTTGAGACCCGCAAGTGCCAAATCATTGCTCCTTGGGCATCCTCCAAACCAGTGACTTTTACCCAAGTCCATAAATGCCAACTGTGAGACTGAAATGGCATTTGTCATCGCCCATATCTTCCAAGGGTACGTCCTTTACTGCTAACGAATTGGCATGGCGTCTCCTGCCCAGATGGCTGGCTGGCTGCCTGGCACAGAGAGCTGTGCCTCAGATGGTTAGAGAGAGAGCAAGCAGGAGCGAGTGGGAGGAGTTTCCTTTTGTGTCACCGCCACACCCCCCAGTTATTACTAAAACAACAAAACAGCCCCAAGTTTCAGTTGTTTTAGAATTTCTATCTCAGTAATCCCATGTGACATCACCTCCATTTCCCTCTCTTGTGCATGTGGCTCCCATCACTGTAGGTTCACTTCCTGTCTTGCATCTTCTGTGGTATACAGTTTTACTGTATTTTAAAGTGCTGGATATCCACCCTTGTACCTCCATCATGGCGCCATGCAACAACACCTAATCCATCTGAATGACTGCTTCCGAAATTCATTCAGGTGTAGTTCACATCTTGATGTCTCCATCAGCAGGTGTTTACTTGTCCATCATGGCGGTACTGAAAAGATGAATGTGTGCTCTAAAGAGCTCCAACTTATACTATTTATAAGACAGCCCACCCATCCACAAAAAAAGAGAAAACAAAACCTAATGCGTGTGATGCTACCAAAATGACGGCAGGACCCTTCTGTCTCCCAAGCTACATCTAACCACCTACCCTAGAGAGCGAACAGAAGTCCGCCTTGGTGCTACCACTGAATGGATGGCACTGTGCCAACTTCTCTCTGCCATCAACCGCATTTGCTCCTTGTTTCCCTTATTTGCCCATCCCCTTTCTCTCTCAGTCCCTCTCTTACCCACCCTCCTCCTCTTCCTAGCTTTCCTTCCACATGCCCAGTACACCCACCTTCCATCGCGCTCTTTTGTTCTATGGGCTTGACATTAATTAACATACGGGTTAATTGATTCTAAAAGCTGATGATTTCCTCCAACTCGTACACTGGCTGGCTTTTGCACCCTGCCGTGATACCTCGTGCCTGGCATTAGCTGTACCTCTGCATTGCTGTACCTCTGCACTGGTCCTGGATGGAGAAAGAGAGACCCTAGACCCACAATCAGTAGCCACAGTGTAGTGCTACAGAACCAGAGTGAGCTGTGTCTGTATGCACCACAGTTCATACTAGATCTCGGCTGCTTATTCCACTGTAGCTGATTAAAGTTGACATTTTACTGGCTGATCCTGCCGCACAATGTTGTCCTGGCATTTTTTTAAATAATCAAAGTCCTCCTTCTACCACCTCCTTCTTTTTTGTCTGTACTTCTCCCATTTTACTCTTCTTACCTCTCTCCCAGCTCTCCACACTCCTCCTTTCTCTCTCAGTATCTATTAGTAATTGTCTTTAATTGTTTCACAATCAATTATCCTGTTCTTCTAAGCTGCATTCGTGACCATCCGTGCCGTTACTTTTTGTGGAACATGGATAAGAAGCATAATGAACATGTTGTAAACAATTGAGTGTATTCTGTCATTTTGACAAAGCTCTATATATATGTGTGTGGTAATTATCTTTCTTTTTGTCATTAGCGGTTTCATCACTACCGCATAATTATTTCAGCCACATCTGCTTTTCTCTTTCGTAGCTTTTTATTCTGGTCGTTTGGTACGGAGCTGATTAGGTTAAAAACGGGAGACAAAAATAGTTTAATTATTTAATAAAACCCCCTCTCTCTGAAGTGGGTATGCCCGCTGCTGTTAATTACAGTAGCAATGCTGCTTGCTTTAATAGTCGAGGTAGAATAGACTAATTAAGAGAGAAATTTATGAACGCTCGCAAATACCGTGTGATGTTCTTAATGAGATTGCTATAGAAATTCTTACATATTCTCTCTCTCTGTCTTATGTCTATTTATGTACAATACACCTTCTCTGTTCGACAGTTGTTTGGCTGTTTAATTGGAGATGATCTGATTTCTTTTCTTGTTCTTCGAAGTCTTTCCCAGTCTGGTGTTTGAGAGAAAGTAGTGGCAAAGTGCTTCATAACATGCTATTCTTTCCTGTTTCACACCCTTTTGGGTTTTTTTGTTTTGTTTTTTTTCCATTATTAAATAAAAAGCAGCAACTGGGCAATAGAGGCAACAAGAGGAATCCATTATGCAAATTGACCAGTATTTGCATAATGTCTTATGCCAGGAATATGCAAATGAATCGTATAATTTATGAGCGCCTGCGTCTGTCTCATAGTGTTCCCATAACGTACAATGAGGAGTTTTTTTCCCCTTCCTTCTCTCTCCTCCTATCCAAGCTGGCACGACATGCACCACACTCACAACCAGACCCATACAAAACAAGCACACCCACAAAAGGGGTTGCTGGCTGGGTACTATGACTGGGTGGGAAAAACTTGTCTGGCAGACTGATGGGGGATAAGGAGGCAGGCAAGGGGAGGGGACGGGTGGTATGGGAGAAATGTGTAGGGGGGCACATAAATCCCTCTACAAAGGCTCAGTAGCAGATGCTAATTCTCTAAAACAACTGCGAAACTAAATAAAATGAGAGACAAAAAACAAAGGCGGAAGATTTCAACTGGGTGGAGCGACAGCGATTTCTGACTTTTCTTTTTGTCTTGTTGCAAGAGCGTTGGTTCTGCACTCTTTCTCTTTTCTTTGATGCCCGCTTTTGAGAATTTATTTTTTCTTGTCATTGGGGCTGGCAGCTTTTTCCTCTTGTGGAGGATTTCCTCATGAGTCAGTTGGATGAAGGCAGCTGAGTACTGGATGGGATGGAGAGGAGAGAGAAATACAGAAGGAGAGAGAGGCAGTATCTCAAGGCATGTGTGTGTGGGCTCCAGTCAGTCTCCACCAGTACCCTGGAATGCCACCACTCAATCCAGCCAAGCCCAGCACAGAGCATCCAGGCTGTATCCAGGGAGACTAGGACCAGACTCATCCTTATGTGTGATATAAATTGCCGCCAGTTGTTTGGGCATCTCATTCCCCAGCAGGATTCTGTTTGCTGCAATTATTCTATTACGACTCGTTTGTGATGATTGGCCTGCTTTGCATAGTTGATGTGAGGCTAATGGCTAAAGAGACAATTCCACATTGTTCCGGAGAAAAAAAGCCACAGGGGACTGCGTTGGAAAAAAGGCTTCCAGCACAGCACTCCAATTTATTTTGGACATGAGTGTTGGAGAAAAAAAACTTTTCTTGAATTCCTTCTAAGGGCCTGTCCTCACAGAAATTCCATGTCATCATATTTTTGCATCAACTGCCTCTGTTCTAGAAGTCGGAATGTGCTCTTTCTGCATTTCCTCACTCTTGGACACTGCTGTGCGTGATTGTAGAAAGGTGTTTGTGCCAGGACCGCCCCATTGCACACAGAGTGAGTGTGCCCGCCTCCCCATGTGCCTGAAGGGGCATCTGTTCCCTCCTTGTTGGACAGTGATTGTACAGCAGCAGACGTGTGTACTTTAGTGTGTTAGAACAGGGGCACGTTTGCATATGAGAAACAGAAAGAGACAAGGGAGATTGGATTATGTAAGTCAGCATGATGTGTCTTTCCTTCTTTGTTCAGCATATGCACACAGACCCACACACGCTTCAATAGGTGGACCGTGTCATCTTCTCTGTTGCTGTATCAGACATTGGATTGGAAAAAGGAAAGAGGACCATCTCATGGAAATACTGACCCTTCTGTGTTCTGTAATTTCACCTTTTGGCTTCGGTTGTTTCTCTCGCGTGCTTTAATGCGGTTGATGTTGCTAATTCCAACTCAGACCTTTCTTAATTAGAATGTCAAGATCATTATCCAATGCTATTTAAATTGTTTCTACGTTTGCGTTTTTTATTCACATGTTTTTCCTTATGTACACTGACGCAGTGAAATTGCCTAGATTAGTTCTGTATGCATGCCAGCAATTATTTTCTGGAATTAGCATTCAACTGGCAGCTTATTATACTGCACAGACCTTTTATTATTTCTGATGAATGATTCATTTAAATGTGGAATATTTGGACTTGAATGCAGCATCTGAATATGCAGCGGACATTTTGCATTCAGGCTGTGATTATTGCACAAATTGGTTCTTCCGATATACATTTTTGTATGTGAACTAAGGTTACATATTACACTTTATTTCCTATGGTGGAAAATAGCTGAATCATCACTAAAGTTCACTTCAGCCCATGTTTGGATGAACCAATGATTTCTTACAGCCTAAGTGTTTTTATATTTTACAGTCCTCTTGATAACATTAGTAGTAGTAATAATGATAATAAGTGACATATTAAAAGAAAAGAAAACAGGAACAAATACAGAAAAAGATACAAAATGACAAACAAAAGAATAAACCAATGTTGAATGAACATTGTAGGGTTTAGGATGATCCTGGCTAACATATGGGCCCTGGGTAAGGGCAAACATGGAGTAATGATAGTGTCACTTTAAAGAACAAGTAGGAGATTACATTACGTCGCCAAACCTGTTCACAAATCATCAAATAAAATAAGGAACACTAAATACAGAGGGAGAAATCAATACATTAGCTAAAAAATTAAAGACTGTCATTAACTTGTCAAAATACACCTGCTGTAAATGTCATGGTAACTAAGTATCATGTTTAATTTTGACAACCTTTTTAAGTGATAGAAGGAAAACCTCCTTTAGGTTCAGCAGAGGTAAAATTTAATTTCATTCTTTGAAATTTAAACTCTGTATTAACTTTAGTTTGAAGTTTCTCTAGATCACAGCCACACAAAAATATTATAAAAAGAAATTCAGCACTTACAGAAACACACTGATAGGTCATTGGCCTTTCAAAATTAAATTGTATATATTTTGTATGTGTGTTGCTCGCAGTAAGTGCACAGTACCAGTCAAAAATTTGGACACACTTTCTCATTCAAAAGAATGGGAAGGTGTGTCCAAACGTTTGACTGGTACTGTATGTGTATACATGTTTTGTTCTTGTTCAATGATTTCATGTACGCTTTATCAAAGTACTCATTACAAAGATTTGGCAATAAAAATTGCCTAAAACAGCGAGTTTCCAAAGAAATGCCCCCAAGAAATTCAAGTTTCTTTGGAGGTCTGTATTAACATTTTATTTCCCTACCTGGAAAAAAAATTATTCAGTGCGTCCAGGGTTTTCCCTGGATTTTTTGGAGACAAAAGAATAAAGGTTATGACAAATGATGGTGTTGATTTTGTAGGCCTGGGACAATATGCTTATCTCCCAATTCAATACTATCACAATACTTAAGTGCAGATTAGACATTACAGACAGACATTACCATTCAAAGCAACACTCTGCTGCCATGTCAAACAGGAAAACAGGAAACAATCAAACAATACTCTCAGTGCTGGCCTCTGTGACTTCTGTGTACAACACATAGGGAGATATTGAAGTGGCTAATGTTGGCTAATGCAGTGGTACATGTGCAAGTATCAGTGGAACTGTTGACACATTGTCTTCACTGTGCAGTGCAAACTGCCAAAGTGATGCCACCTGCATTGAGTTGAGGTACCTTGGATATGTAATTAACTGGAACAAGATGTGGTGGTTATACTGTACAGTTGAATGGCATCCATAGAAACAAGCATCAGACATTTTGGTGCTTATGACCCACCTGTACTATAGTGATATAATCGACACACGGTTTTCTAATATTCCTATCCTAGCCAACCTGCATAAACATTTTTGGTCTACTGAACTGAGCCAAAGAGCAAAATACTGGCTGTACTATACATCTCTACAGTATGTGCATCAGTGAACCAAAGTTTGTTTGACACAGTACTGTCAGTCTCCAATGTTTGACCTCAACTCTTTTTTCTGAACTTTAAATACTCATTGTTGTGTAATTATTTCTGCATTTTTTTGACAATATGGTGATAAAACTCATTTGGCTCCAGTCACTAGTAGTCAAGTAACAGTAGTAAGTTCTTTGGCTTACAGAATCCTTTTATTTGAGAAATTGTTGCTAAATGTTGGTCTCTATTGTATAAGTTTCTTTAGACTTTAATAATCTTCTCTGCCATTGACCAGATAAATTTAATAGTTAAAACATGTAGTTGCCATGTTTATCATGCATGGCTTCAAGTGGGGTCTACAAATAGGAGCACACAAATCTGTCTATAAATTTGGACAGTTTAATACATTAAATCTTAAAAATCATGATTAGCATGGCAGTATTTAATGCAAATTTAACTCACTGATGTGTTGTTTTTGTTCATCAGACGTCATAATAAACCTGAATCATTGTGAGCCAAGTGAATTTTAGAGCACAGTAGCAGGGTCCATAGTAATAGGAAAGGTATAAATGAGTAGTAAGGCTTGATTGCTAGCCTCACTGAAAGCTCCCGTCACATTCATTGCACCCTTTGACCCCTCAACACACATTAGTTACTGAGGATTTATTTCAGCACAAGATGTTCCCATAAAAGTGGCAATCTTGTCTTAATAGCATGAAGGTTTTAGCATGCTGGATAACAGCATCTGAAATCACAGAGACGCAAATAGGTCTATCCATAAATACAATCCATCCATAATAATGGATACCTCTGTAAAAGGAGCAGTGTTAGAAAAAAAAACTTTGCTCTCTCAGTGTAATGATATAATTGCACTTCTTCCAGTTTCAATAAACTCTATTTTTGTTGTGAGAGGATTTGAGTATGTGATGGGAATTGAAAAGTAGTGTAATATCATTGTGTTATGTCAGCTGAATTTTGTTTGGACAAAGTCTGAGTATGTAGTCTCTGTTTTGGTGCTGCTGGATCTTAGCGCAGCTTTTGATACTGTTTATCACAGCATCCTGATTGAAAGGCTTAGGCAGTGGGTGGGTGTCTCTGCGAGCACCCTCGACTGGTTCTCCTCCTATCTCTCACATAGGAGTTTTTTTGTGTTGCTTGGTCCCTATATGTCTGAAACTGCTGCTCTTTCCTGTAGTGTGCCTCAGGGTTCTGTCTTGGGTCCTATACTATTTGCTCTGTATATGCTTCCCTTGAGTCATATTATTAGCAAATTTAAGGACATCTCTTATCACTGTTACACTGATGATATTCAGCTATATGTTTCTTATAAGCCTGATGAGACTGACAAACTATCTGTTTTGCATAATTGTCTGACTGCCATAAAGGACTGGATGGTTAACAGCTTTTTACAACTAAAGGCAGATAAGACTGAGGTCCTTATCATTGCTTCAGATAGTAGAGCTTCCAAGCTTGCTCAGTGTATTGGGTCCCTTTTATATTTGATCAGGCTATGCACTTTAATCAACAGCAGGTCACTTAGGTCTTCTGACCAGTACTTACTAGTTGTCCCTCTTGCTTGACTAAAAACAAAAGGCGATGGTGCCTTTGAAGTAGTGGCTCCAACACTGTGGAACCCTTTTCCTGTAGACATACGATCTGCGGTGTCTGTTGATGCCTTTAAAAAGTAGCTGAAGACTCATTTATTCGAACTGGCCTTTGTCTCACCTCATACTGTCTAGTGTTTGTATTTTTTTTGTATTATATTTTATATTATACTATTTTTATAGTATTATTTCTTAAACAATTCTAATCTTGTGAAACACTTTGTGACCTTAATCTGTGAAGGGTGCTATATTAAATAAACTTGACTTAGTTACTTACTTAATAGTCTTCTATTAGTTGTTGACTTAATAGTTGTGTTTATGAATGTTTCGCTGTGTGTTTGCTGAATCTGGCTTTTCCCAGCTTTAATAAAGCCCTCACTCCTCACAGATGATGGATTTGCTTATTTAAGGCACTCATTATGTTTCTTATCATTGATTTTTGAATAGGCAGTCCTACAGTCATAACTCTGGTTATTTGACGGTAGTGTTGATGTGATGTGGTCTAATTTCATTTCATTTTCAGATGACAGATTCTTTGTGAAGAAAAGTCTTATTTAGACTAAAAGATTTTGACTTGGAAAGTTGTCTTTATGTTGATTAAAGGATTTTGTTGGCAATTTTCTATATTTTTATAGATGTATTTTCCAAAAACTATTTAAGTTCTTTGACAAATCTATAATGTAGTACAAAGTCAAGAGGTTGTGACAAGTAGCACAACAAGCTAGCGAAGCTCTGTAAACAGAACTGTGTTCCCATGTAACCATTCTCTTCAGGAATGAAGGAACATGTCACCCAGTGCAGTGGTGTGGCTCAATGACGAGTATTTAATAGTTTTTGGACAACAACGGAGGTCTACGGCACAGAGGAATACGATGTATCAGGCTTTGGATACACACACAATACTTGTATGTAGGATTACTTAATTGTTAGTTTAGCTCTGCATATGAGATTTGATGACAATAAGAAAAATATAGAAAATTGCCAGCCAAATCCCTTAAGTAAGATGTGAAAGGGTTTTAAAACTTAACAAAGTAAAACAAGGGACTGTGTATATATTAAGGCTAACATGCTATTAAAATGTGGGAATACCTTGTAATAAATTAATAGTGTAATTTAATTTTCTTGGAACATAAGGCGGTTGATATAGCATTGCAGGCACTAGGGCATCCCACAATAATAATTTTGACTGTGTATTATTTAGAAAATACAGTAGTTATAAAAGTTTCAGATTTTTTGTAATTTTGAAGCAATGAAAATACATTTAGCCCTACATCTGTGGTACATAGAAAGCTCAGAAATCTTTATTCCTACCTGATTTTATTATTTATTTTTTATTGTGTCTACAGTGCTTTCACAATCCTATTTAAGACACCATTGCTGGGGAGGAGGACATCATTATTCTGCCCTAGATTATAGACTCAACACTTACAAAGGCCATAGTGTGTTTGTTTGCTTGCTTGCCTGCTGAACAGTGCCCTGAGTACACTGCATAGTCTCAGGAGTAGGCTGCAGGGTCACCTTTTTTCTTTTTACTTTCTACACCTGTGACCTCAGATTCACATGGGTCATACTACTTCCAGAGTTCATCTGTGGTAGCGTTAAGGAGGTGCACAAAACTTCTTGAACTACCCAACAGCACTCTCCCAGGAGATCGAGAGTGCTGTTGAATGGTTCAAGAAGAAGCTGCAGGACCTACATGGACTGGTCTGACTACACAGAGATGCTTCAGAAAGAGAAAGTACACAAAAATAACTTAAATCTATCTTTGTCTGAAACACGTGACATATTCTGTCAGCTCTGGCCAGTGGACTGTTATGTCAGAAGTGGAGTGTTGGTAGAGACACCAAGACATGGATTGCAGGCCATACCAACATTTGGCAGCAGTTGTTAAAACAATGTGTATGCTTAAAATCATATATATGCCATTTTCCACACACAAACTGGTATTAATAAAAACAGAATGTGCTGTGAAAATAAGAGCACCTTACGCATGCGTCAGACCAGCCGGACACGTTTTTGTAGTCAGTAGTTATAAAAGATGGAAATGGGAAAAAAGGTGTTAAGCAACTCCACTGATTTTGTGATTTTTATGCAGTCTACACAGTAATCTTTAAAATAGCAATCACACATCTTTTGTGTGATCAATTTTATCATTTTTAATTTACAAAGGACTCCTTTTATTTCCATGTTAATATTGTTTTTAGTGTATCCTTAATTGTGACACAGATATACACTACAATCTAATCATTTATATTTCTGAAATGTAATGAGTATTGAGATCACTGCTGCTGCTGATTTTTAGGTACACGTGATTAATTAAGGACATGGGCGCTATGAATAGCCACATCCATGCATAATGGTCACATGTGATGACAGCTGCTGTGGCGTCTTTGGAGAATCTCACCCATGCAACACAATTGGTAAAATTGCGCTACTACTTTCCCATGTGTTTCTTTGACAGGTTGAATGACTAGTGGAGCAGGCACCATATTGATATGCAAACAATGATTAAGGCTGTGTCTAAATCCATTTATGCCTAATTTTGGGAGTGGAAATAAGGCTCATGCATGTGTACCTTGTTACACAATGATTTAGATTCATATAACAGAGCCATGCATACATGTGGCTTTATAAATCTGATGAAAATAATGTGTATGCATATTTCTGGTTTTGTGCATATAGACTGTTTTAGTCATCAGTCTACACAGAGTTTTATGCATCTGGCTGCAGGACAGCAATCCACGGTCTTGGAGAAGTTGCAGAGTAGAGAATGAGGACTAAACTGTATTCCATCCCTGACTACACCTCCCATTTCTTTACTGTGAGCTGATGTAGCTGTAAAATACTCAGCTTCCAGCTCATCACCAGGTCAGAGCTCCATGTGCTCTTTCTTGACGGCAGAATACTCCTGCTGTTGCTATCTGCCAGCGAGGAGAATGCTGTGGCAGGACAAATGCACAGATACAAAATCGGACACAAATGTGTGGCTATTTACACAGTGTTTGACAGCAGAGTGTAGCCAACTACAACTTTGAATCACCGCTTCTTTGCATTTTTATTTCACTGTGTTTAGTAAGCTGTACACCAAACAGATCTTCATCTGCCCATGCATGAACCAGCAGCTCAGAAAGACTTTGCCTTGTCAACATAAAGGCCAAGCTCTGTGTATCTATCATTGTCTCATGTCCATCATTGCACAGCAGATTAATTCTTTGTCCTGGCAGCATAATTATATTTTCACACTCACAGTGGCAGTTATTCTGTGCAGGTATGTGCATGTGTCTGTGTGCGTATGTCTGTGTACTTGTGTATGTCTTCTGGCTCACTGCACTCCACTCTTACTAGTAGATGCCTCCAAAGCCCCCTGCCCTTTCACGCCTGATGAACCAGAGACAAGTGCCAGAGGGTAAACATGTCCACTGCCACATGTCTCTCTCCTGAATAGCTGCATTTAGCATGCACCACATGCCATACTCAATGGAAGCATACATGTCTGTGTACTCACAGATGCAAGCACATCTCTAATGAGTCTAATCTTGAAATACACACCAGTGCAAGGGAGCCGAGGGCTGTGTTAAGCACTTATGTTAACTATTGCATGCAATGTGCACTAACACGGTTGTAAGCAGAATCCTGCATTATTCAGACTGGGTGGATGGGGTAATTAAGAGTCTTGTAGTCACTTCATAATTCATCTGCGTTAAAGGCCCAGCAGTTTGGCTGGAATAAACAGAGCTGGCACATGATGTGATGTACGATGAGACAACATGGCACTTGTGCATAGAATAGCTGTCTTTTCATACTTAGCCTGCGGCTAGTTAGGGTTGAGGTGGAATAGTAGCAGTGGAGGGTTTAGTTGTTGATTAAATAAAAAGCCATCTTTTTTCATCTGCTCTGCCAAAGTAGCCTCCGCCCCTAATGCTAACGCCAGTTAATTGTTCTGGTAAAAAAAAAAAGGATACAAAACTCTGCAACCCTGAATCCTATGCATGCATTTAATGTAAGCATCTGCTGCTATGTAAAGCTTTATTTGTGCCAAGAATACTACATTTTGCATTGTCTTTCTAGACCAGTGTTTCCCAAAGTGGGTGCCATGAGGACAGGCCAGGGGTGCTTCACTGTTCATCTATTGTGCATTTTTAATAATGTTTCACTACATTTAAAAAATTTGTGACATTTACATTAACTATGTCTTATTTTACATTTTCAAACATATCAAAACAAAATAAACAATGAATGTTAAAATCACCATCTTAAAAACTTTGTTTAATGTGTAGGTAAACACAGCTGATGTCACTGTTGTTGGTTGTCATAGTAACATAACATGCTTCCTGGCTCAGGATTTTTGCAGGAGCTCAGCAGTCAGAAAAAAAGTGAGTGTCAGAGCAATGATACAAAGATTTGAGACAAGAAACAGCTCAAAGAAATGCTGAAACATCTCAGCTCTCAACACAGAGACGACTGAATCTGAGCCGACCAACAAAACTGCTCGGCTAATGGCTTAACGGACAGGTTGTAGCTGCTTGTGGAAGATGGATATCCATCAGTGCACATTCACTGCGGCACGTTCCCAAATACATATTTGTGTGATGTGGTATACATGAAAATAAGACGTTCTGTCAGTGGAGTCAGACCTGTAGGTTGTTTTCTCTCTACGCATCAGCAGCAGCTCACATGTCCCATTAAAATGCCTTTTACCCAACCTTTTTTGGGGTTTTGCTCAGTAGCTCATTTTAATTAAAGAAAATGAAGGATATACAATATATTAACATATTTAATTCAATGAATTGCTTATTTTAAGTAAAACTATTTATCTGTAAATTTACACAGCACCTGTTGGCTATTGTTATTGTTATTATCAATCTTTCACTGGAGTGGTGAGATATTTAATGTTATTTTGGTGGTAATACCATGAATGACCAAATGGGTGGGGAGCAAGTAAGTAAGTAGAGAATAGATTTAATAAACACTTGTCTTAATTTTTTAAAATATCCTATGATGAGTTAATAATGACCAAAAAATGTATAAAGTGCTGTTAATGATTTGGATGAAGTTATTAATCAGTGTGTGATTGACTGACTAGTCAAAGAGTTTGAACAGATAGCAACAGATGATCGCTGGACATTAGACAGAGTATTGATCATGCATGTTTAATACTCTTCCCACTGCAGCTGAAGGAAAAGCTTACAGGCGCAGAGCTAATTAGTCACTTGTCAATAACTGACAATCCAGGGGAAAGGCAGCTGCAGTTCAAGGCTGCTAAAAGAAGAAGAAAAACTGGAGGACAGAGAGGGCACGTGTGCATGAAAACTTGTTCTTGTGGATTTTTCAGGGCAAACGTTTTTGGCTAAACAAGAGACTGCTGTAACTCTGTCTGCATTTATTTTATGTTTCCATTGTTTATCAATTGTGAATGATAATGACCTGAATCATTTTGGCAGTATCTTGCAACATTATCAGGATTATAATTCCAGCAATTTTCATGTTGCCTGGACATAAGTGTTAGATAATCAATAACAATCACACTTTATTGGATACATGGACCCGTGTATAATGCATGGAATAAAAAAAAGCCTTACAGGTTTAGTTTGTAATTTAATAAACAGCAGCACACAATCCAGGAAATTAAAAATATGTATGACCTTTTCTAGGATAATCTAGCTGGCAGTCCTAGCTATAGGAAGACTTCAGTGTGTGTGTGCGTGCGTGCGTGCGCGCATGTGTGTGTGCTGTTTTAACTCCTGCTCTGGCATATCTCAGCTCTCTGAAACACAGGAAGTGATCCCAGAGCTCTTTAAAAGGTCAGCACAGCTCTGCTTTTTCCAGCCGTGACATTTGATTGGCAAAGATAGAAATGTGAGTATGGTGGGGGTGAACCAAAGCCTCCTGTACATGCTTCAAAAAGTTATCTGAATGGAAGAGGTGAAGGGTCGCTTCCCCACGAAGCTATCTACTTTTAAGTTCTCCTTTTTACAGTATACCATTTGCAGCGTGCCCACATTTTGTTCTTTAATTGCATATTGGCACAGTTTTAAATTGTTTGTCTAGAACAGCAGGTTGTTAAACGTTCATGACAATTAAGCTGTGAAAGTTCATGTTATGTTTATGCAGATATGGTGCCCACAAGTAAGGCATCATGATAATTTCTTGATAGTTAATGATAATGCTTTTAAACACTTTTCTGATGAAAGCCGCATTCTGATCTCACTGATGAAGGCAGGGTACTTGTGTTGGGTCATCAGCACCATACATCCAGTTTGCCAGGCCCTCCTCCCTCAGCCCTTAGCCCACCTTCTCCGCCTGCAGTCTTGTGTGCAGCGTGCTCTGGTGGCTAAAGGCGCTCGTTAAAGTCCATAACTTATCTCACGTTTGAAGCTAATGGGAAGAATACTGGCTGCAGTGAAAAATAAATTACATTTTTCCCCCCTCTCTCTTCCTGCCCTCCTAACCTGCAGCGTAATATGGCAGCGGTGAGAGTATGCATTACAGATCTTAAGCATTAGAATTTATCTGTGCTGCACGACGCTGACTGATGCATTTGGAAATAATGTAGTGGAGCTGGGCATTACAGGAACCCCTGTAACTAATGGACAGCTCTCGCCTGTGGCCACCGATGTATATCATTCAGCTGGACTACCTCATCAAGTCCAACAGTTCTTTGCAGGGCTTCCTAGACAGGCCAGCCACTCAGGGTTTGCATTAAAGACTCCTGCAGTAAAAGCCCCTCCCTGTGCTATTCTATCCACCACCCCCCCCCCCCCCCCCCCCCCCCCCTCTCAAGTCATTTATTTTGTCGGTTAAGTCCTTCAGTTAGACAGTTCATTTATTATTATTAAGGATATCCAAGATTAAATCAAGGTTGATTGGTAGTCAGATTAATATGTAAATTAAAACTTCATTAAGCAACATTTTTAATATCACTGTGACTTTAAATCAAATGCACATCCAACAGTGCTGCTTTATGCTGCTTTTACCATTTTCAGCTCTTTTTTTGGTTTTTCAGCACACACATCAGTCACTTGGCTCTGACCAAGCTCCCTTTATTAAACTGCAGGACACCATTTCCTTCAAAGAAGCTAAGAGAAGATAAATGTTAAGATGAAGTAAATGAGTGGTTAGTGAAGAAATTAAAAAAAATTTCCCAAGAAGTGGTTGCTGAAACCAGAGCTAGAAAGCTAGTAAATATTGGGCCTCAGGAGGCCAGAACGCCACCACTTTAGTGGGATGACGATGGGATAACGTTACATTTTTGTTTGCAGTAATTTCTTGTGAAAATTGAGACTTCTTCAGACTGATTCACCTTTTAATCATTTGTGTCTTGAAAAGAAAAGCAACTCAACTCTTGTCTTGCAAGACCAATATGTTTTTTTGAGGACCACACTAGTAGTGTGTGGTTTGCTGAACTTTCAACGAATCAACACAAATCATTTTTTATATCCAGATTTTGTGAAACCCAAATCATTGTGCCCATGGTTAGCATTTAAAGTATATTTGAAACTACACCTAAAAGCATAGATAATTATTTAAGAACACATTGGTGGAACACTTTCATTGCTTTCCCTTTTTAAATCAAAGCCATATTTTCCAATGTGACTTGTGGAGATAATGTTGAATGCATTAGGCTACATTTATATTTTTTTTCCTTTATTTGATAATGGAAAGTGCAAAGAGACAGGAAACGGGATAGAGAGAGCAAGCTGCTCTACTAGTGGCTGCACTGGCTGATTACAACTTCGGGTTCATCACGTGACACACACTGGCGCAAAAATAATTTTTCCCATACACAAAAGGAGCAGCTGTAAATCGGTGAATACATTTTTCTGAGCATGACAAACTACCCAAAATTTTTATTATTAGAATTTGATCCATTCTGTTCAATAACATTTGGAAAGTCTAGAGGAGCCATATGATAAATTATCTTATCCTGTTCATGTGTGTAGGGAGCCAACAGGAGGTCAGCTGGCTTGGCCTGCTTGGACACATATGAAGGATTCTAGTGTGCATGTTCAATGGGTCCAAAAACACCAAAGCATGCGCAAAATCCAGGTAATTTTTATGGGAATGAATGGGGCACCATCTTATCGAGTTCTAATTCATACATCCATGAGGGAGAGGGGTATGACATGCAACAAAGGCCCGCGACTGGAATCGAACCACATATGTTGTAGTTATGTGGTATGCCTAGGTTGGACTGCATTACAATTTAACATTGGTCCTCCTCCCTCCTGTGGCAACTTGTGTTTTGGTATTTTCAACCAATTATGAAAGATGCTTGTTGTTTTTGTAACATAAGGCACTTATTAAATTATAATAAAGTTCTTTAAATTCTATGTAATCAAAATTGGTATTGATGGATACTGTGACAGCTTTGTTTCTAAAGGTATGAATTGTAAATTTATTCAAACAATACTGATTAGAGAAGGGAACCCAATTCAGGTACATAGGATTATCAGCACAATAGAAAGACTCAGTGTTTTTCTCTTTCTTTCTCTGGCTCTTTCCACATGCCTCAGTGCTGCACATTTTTATTTAATGGTGTTTATGTTTTAATAGCTGCACCAGACAGTAGCTGCTTGTCTCTAAAGTAATGTAAAGAACAAGGGATAGGCCAGATGAATTCCATCCACACAGAGGTCAGAGAGACAGAAAATGAATAGCAATGTGGATCCCCCAGCAGGCAGCGGGAGAGACAGACTAATAAGAGCATAACAGAGGAGGAGAAGGGGGCCCTCGGGAACCAGCATAAAGGTTTTCAGTATATTTTTAAAAGAAAGTGGTCTGAAAATATAATGATGCCTGCTTTGAAATGCATCAGTAATCAGGGAAGGAATTTGTTCTAGGATATGAGGAAGGATTGAAATTCCCCAGTTGTGTTGAAGAATGAGGTTTGTAGGTGGAGGGTTGGGTTAGGAAGGGCAAGAGGGGAGAGTATAGAATGAAAAATGTGAGTGCAAGATGGAGGTCTTTTCTTTCTCTCTTCTGCTGTCTTTGCAGGTACATGGTGCAGGGGATAGAGGAGAAAGCTCTCGTTATGCAGGGTTCATTATCTCTTACAGATTTTTACAATTTGTTACAAGTTTTTCTCAGGTTAACTTTTACAAAACTCCTCAAACAGGGAAATACTCTGCCCAATGAAATTGTTTATTGTATGTACAAAATATAATCAGACTCCCAAAACCGTATGGACATGCCGCATTGTGAAATGAGTCAACTAAAACAGCAGGTACCATCATCTGTTGAGCTGAGTATTTGGTTAGGTATTACACTCAGACCCAGAAAACATCTAAAATAGATTTCAGTGATGTCGCAAGCCTTTGTATTTTGTGGATATTAAATTGATAGTATACTGTAAAATGTTGGTTTCTAACTTGTTTTTGTATCTCACTTTGTCTTGCAAAACAGCAGGGGATGTCTTGTTTTGTATTATGTGTTAATAAAATGAAAAGAGAGTCATTCACGAGTACCTCTCATATGCTTAAGCAAAAATAAAGTGCCAATACACAAAATATACAAGGTCCAAAACTGTAGTACAGTAACACTGAGATTCAGTTAACTTAACATCTATGTGGAAAGAGTTTGGACATGCAACTGATGCACTGATCATACTGGTCACACTGCTCTCAACTTTATGTTTCTGTATTAATAATGAATATAATAGTTTTATGGAGTATAGAAGTGCTGTAGATGTGCAGTTGTGTTGGTGCCACAAAAAACTGATCCTTGTCTTTGCAGTTAGTAAAGAGATAGTCCGCCTAAGCAGGAAAGTAAACACAATTTCATGGAAAAATGAGTAGCAAAATTACACTGTGCCCCACCTGATCTGCCTAAACAAAACATCAACTGCAGCACCCACCCAACTCAGCAGGTTCATTTGGAACCAGGAAATTCACAAGGAAATTGCACACTCAAAAAAATGGACTCGCACTCTACAAAAATAAGATTTTGATTGCATTTGCGCTACCACCAGCTTTGTGCTGGTAAAACGTTGGAAGCTAGAGACTGTGGCTGTGCAAACTGCACAAACAAGAGAATCCAAAGTTGACAAAGGCTTTCAACCTGTTCTCTAACACTTTAGTAGATTACTCTAAACAGTAGTGGTGTAGTCTTTGAACCTTAGCATCTTTCATGGTGTCTGGCTGGTCAAACTACTGAACAGCTTTGTCAGACTAAATTTCAAGTAACGACAACTCAACATCTGGCAACAGATCAATTTAAGATAATTTGTGCTTGGTTTTTTCCCTTCTGGTTTTAGTTAGGGGTGTATAGAAAACCCTATTTAAGTTAAACTTTAAATCATTTCTTTATTACCCATCAGAGGATTTTTGGTGTTGTGCTGACTTTACAGTATAATTCTGTCAAATCCATGTGTGAATGAAATCTCAGATGTTAAAGTGTAATATAATTATATCACTTCTATAGTTGGAAAATGGTTTTATGTAATTAAATAAAAGAGTGGGAGCCATGTGGTGGCCCAGTGCAGTCTTAAGCAAATTTTCTGCCCATGTGGATGCAAGAAAATCAGAAGTCAGCAGTCCTGCTGACTATTCTTTTTGTGTACATAGTGTGAGCAATGCCTGTGGGATTACACTAAAGATCTGGCTAATAATGACTGTCTCAGAAAATATTACCCCTGCCTCAACATCATTCAAAGAAAAAGTTTATTAAATTTTGATATATGTTTAATTTCCCCTGTGAAGTCAAATTATTGGTATTTGTAATTTCATAAACTCCCGTCCTAGTCATTAAGTTAATTTTAGTTTTTAATTAAACCCACATCTTCCAACTGCTTTTACTGCAACTTGAATAAAAAATAGCTAATGCACTTCTATGTGATAAGTAAACCTAGAATTAGTCTTCTGTTTCAGTGATAGAAGATCATTAGCTCTGCAGGATGGAGAGTGTTGTTTACACTGAGAGATAGGGCAAGATTTAATTATTTTGTCTTACTGAATTGCTATAGTATTGGTTGGTGTAAAACCAGGTTGGTAATCAGGTGACATGGCCAATGAAGGTGATCAGAACTATTTACTCTGTCTCTGGCTGTTAAGTAATACTGTATGGACAATACACTGCACTGTCCTGTGCCTGAGCTACAGTCAAGATGGCAAAGCTGGATAAAGAGGGAGGTCTAAGGGAAAGAGGTCAGGTCTGGGCCACTGACCTCTCCCTCCAGGAGACAGACGATGTGAACTCCATCAATCTATGGACACAGTGATGGGTTTGTCTGACTTCCTGTAAAACAGGCCACTCTCAAGTAACTGTGAACCAGCGAAGCCATTCTGTAATGGGTCTGTGTGAAAAGGATTTGTTGGGAACTCAAACGGGAGGCCAACAGACAGATAGCTATTACCTAACAGCCTGCCATTAAAAGGTTGACTGTGCCAGTGCCGGAATAGAAATGCTCCATAGCAAGCCCAATTTCATATAATTGACATTGGCTGATTGTTTACTGAAGTGCACATTTCCAGTGCACGTTCATTATGGCGCCACTAGATGTTTTATTTTATTATTTCCTTTATGTCATTTTACCGTGGGGCTATCATTTATAATTTACCAAACTACATCATCCCATCTGCACTGGCTTGCCTTCAACTGGGCTCATCAGCCCCCCAAAAAAGTGCCTTTTCCTTTTGGGAATGGTCACCAATAATACATTTCAATTTCAGAGCAGTGAATTATACCAATTGTAGATTGAGAATTTCTGTCTCCCTGTATTTATTTTTGCAGCACATGTGTTACAGTCCTAGTTCCCTGATAGATGTCCCCACACCCTCGGCCTCTCCTTTGATGTGGATTATCACTGAGCCTCATCTTTGCCCCCAGTCACCCTGTCAGCACCTTTTGATGTTTCCTGTGTGCATTTCCAGATAGAATTTCTAATAAGGAGTCATTATCATTTTGATTTCTTGCTGAATGAGAAGAGAGACCTCTGGCATTTGGCCTAGAGTAGTTGGTTGGAAGAAGAACTAATTGAGGTGGTGATGATATGTGTAAGGCGGTAGGTTTGCAGACAGATTTGGCTGATTGGCATTAAACCAAAAATGCTCACTGTACAATATGGGGAAATTAGTTTGGCATAAGCCTGTATTGAGCTCTATTTTTTGATAGTGATTTTGAATCAAAAGGGCCACTAGTTCTACTGAACCCACTGAGAAGTAACACCCACCAGGTAGAATTTAGCTTTTAGTTTTTAGCTGCTTTGCGCATATTGTATTAGTTCTCCAACCCACACATGGACAGTATGGTTTTTTATTCTTTTAATATGAAATATTATTTCAATGATTGTAGTTGTTTCAATTATTTTCAAATATGTTGTAAACATTATTGTAATGCTTTATCATTTCTTGGTAAAATTCTGCTGAGATTCAGTATAATTGCCTGTCAAAGACTGTCTCAAGTAATGAAATTTTCAATATATGTAAGTATGTGCCACATAAGTGCACACAGGAGAGAGAAGTAGAGAGACAGTAAATGGGATTTTTGCTTCCTTAGAACCCCATTGCTTTAAAAAAATTCTATCAAATCAGCCATGTATTTATTTTGTTTAATAAGTTGAGATTCATTCAAAAGCAGTATTCCTCAGAAACTCTGAAACAGTGCATATACTATACCCAATATTATAGCAATATAATATAATACAATGTATTCTTTATTTTTTTGTCTGCTTTATTGGTTATCGATGGGAGAGGTAGAGGTAATGTTATGCAGCAAAAATGCTGGCTAAATTCAACTCTGTGTCTGTAATTGGAGGGCTTATTAAAGGGTGCTTTTGATGAATAATGACTTCATAAAACAGGCCTTTGGGCTTGCCTTCCCTGTGTGAGTCTAGGGAGCACCTGCACTACCTCAGAATGTCTTTTGCAGGCCTTATTTGGAGGATGTATTGTAATTTAGTTCAAAAAGCCTATTTTTCTGACATGCAATAGATAGATCTTTTAGGACGCTGGGATGACAAATACTCTCTCTGCGTGCTTTCTTCATTGTAGGTCTGAAAATCATCTGTGATTAGTATGCTAATGATTGGCACTGAAACCTGTGAAGATCAAGACAATTGAAGTACTTTCTGGGTGCCTGGAGATAACAAATAACCTTTAACAGATTAAAATTTCTGCTTCCATTGAGTAAACTCCTAATTTTCAGAGCAATTTGTGAAAAATACTGGCAGTAATCTTTTCTTTTATGTTTTGAAGTCACACATCTGCCTCCAGCTCATTGCAGTTAATTATACTGAGGACCCTGTATTCTCATCTTTTCTCTTTTTTTCTTTTTTTTTGGTGTGTTCCTAGTGGATCTGCATATTTTCTCCCCAGCTCTACTTGATGTTGTTGCCTGCTGCTTGAGTTCTGAGTGGTTCATTTAGGAGGCCTGGTGGTGCTGCTTTGTCACAGTGGTGAGAGATCAAAGAGGCTACTTAAAGCTGAGGTTTAGGAAGAGCTAGAACACCCAGTTCAAGCAGTGTGCTTGGCCTGCTGCGGCTAGTATCAGGTCAGAAATAATGAGCATAGTATAATAGCCCCTTTAGAAACACAAAACTCCTCAAATTTGGACATTATACAGTGGAAACAGGGCTTTACCAAGCTCTACTCAGGGAAGCTGGGGATAAAGAGAAGCACAGGTATACATGCAGGCAGGTCACAGTGCTGCACCAGTCAACAATAAACAAATATAAAGTGTGGGTGGGAGGCCTTGGCAGAGGGTAGACACAGAGATGGGCTTCATAGTGGAAAACAGTGCTATGTGTTCAAAGAGTCTGATTGAAGATGCACGGAGGGCTGCCCCGAGCTGAAGACATCTGCCCTACAGTTCACAGCAAAAGGATCCTAGGAACACATGCATCTAGCGTTGGCAAAGCTGTATTAGTAAATGTTTCATTCTAAACCTTGGCTCTGTCATATTTCTTTCTCTCAGACCTCCATTTGTTTCATTTTTCTATCTACTTTTATTGCATTTTTTCACTATTTTTGTAAAGTAACATTCACACTCACACAGACCCACACACACACAGAAACACACCGCAGACACTAGTAGGTTGTGACCCACTGTGCTACAAGTCTAGCCTCAGTAGCTGTTAGAGGAGCCCAACCATTCTCAGAAGATACCCTGCAGTGTGCACACCAGCTCATCTCTCTCCATGCACTGCCCCGGGCCACAGGCTCCAGACAACCCCTGCCTCGTTACACTCCCCTCATCCACCTCACTTTTGCACTCCCTCTCTCTATTTCTTTCTATATTACTCTTTTCTCCCTCCCCGCATTGATTCAAATCAATTCAGTCTGTGTGCCCGGCCTGCTCAGCATATATCCATTTGTCCTGTGTAGAAACGTGTTCTCCCTTAGTAAACATACAGTATATACACCAATAAATATTGGAAATTTCCAAGCTATAAAACAAGGAGCTTTTATATGTTACAAAACTATATTGCATGGTGCCTGTCTGTTGTACAACATATAATGGATGACAATCTGTGATATAAACTACTTATTTACAATACATGTTCTCCTTGTAAAGAGCATTGTTGTTATTTTTATTATTACTAGTTTGTCAACTAGACTGTCAGTAAAAGAGCTTCATTGCAGTTCCTCCCTGGTGTCCACAAATTTAAGTTAGTTTTTAAGAAATATTTTTTCTCTGTCACGTTCTTGTCTAAAGAAAAATACATTTTCAGAGTCATGGCATATCTAAAGTTTTCACTGCTACACCACAGCAGTGCAGTCATGAAGTCAGTGGAAAGTTATGGAAATGTTCATGATTTAAACTTTTAAGTATGGGCAACCCTGCATATGTACTTGTTTTGAAGAAAAAAGGTTTGGGACTTTTTTTTAACACTTTGGAATAATACTGAAACAAGTTTAAGTATTGTTGTGCACTTCGAAGCTGCAATTTATCTATATTATTTCAAATACAGAGTTCACATTAATACCACTCATCTGACAAAGAAAAAGCATAACTGCACCCCGTTTTCCAAAAGTATCTAAGATGATTGTAAAATCCAGCTGAAGAGCCCTCTTAAACTTCTGAGATGTTTTTGAAAAGCATCTTAACTTAAGATGCCTTGAATAGAATAATAGTAGTGTTATTAGATGAGAGAAGTGCCAGCTACCTTCTTTTAGGAGGGTTATGGTTAGCTTAAATGTGGTGCTTCATGCAACAACACCATTGGTGACATTGAATGGACAAAATAGGCCAGTCTTACGGTAACAAACAACAAACAAATAAATTTCCCTGCAGGCTATGGCATAACTACAGGAAGAAACTGGCTATGTGACTGCATATTCCTTGACTGATTTATATCTACCAGTGTCTTTGGATTTCATTGTCATCGTCCTCATTTTGGTCACGTAAGGGTGGCATTTCCCAGATGGCAGTGATGTAGAGCAGAACCACCACAGAGATGACTGCATAGCATTTTGTTTGAGAAAGTTGTGGATAGACAACTACTGGCAATGTCATCGTATATAGTATTTTCATATACGACTCAGTTAATTTTAATTCAAATTTTAATGCACCCTTGATGTACAGTAGGGTTGTTGTCCATATCGCCTGTTTCATATTAATCGTCGGATGGTTGAACAATGTTGATCTGATGAATTGACATCACATGCATGGACAGTTGATAGCACACATTATACAGAGACACTTATAAGACACACTAGTTTGAGGCTTTTTGTGTTTAAGGACACAGTCTTCCTCACGCAGCAGCTAATTTGTACACTAAGTTTATTTTTTCAACTTACTTCCAATAACCAACATTTATCATACAAGATAAATGTTAACTGTACATTAAGCTATTGGCTTAATCCTAATGCGGTTGGTGTATAAAACAAGTCTATTGTGTCAATTGCTTCATTAGTTCAGTAGTTTATACATTTTTAGAATTTATAACATGAATTTATTACTTTGAAATGTATTCATTGTCTATTTCAGAACCATGGACAGCCTATATTAAGATGAATGGTTAGTCGGAAACAAGATCCTGATTGTGTTTTATATAGTGCTAGTGATGGTGATTATTCTAGGATATCTTGTAAGGCAGTTGAAGAACCTCTTTTGCCCCATGTACACCTGGTATTGTATCTGGATACATTATCTGGATAATGACATCCGATCTATGGGTCTCTGCATTTACAATTGGTATTAAAATGCATTGTTGTTATGTCTTATATCCTGTGCCCGCATTGTGATCAGATGTCAATATGCAAATTAGTGAGACAGAGCTGGCAGACTTGTCAATAGACATGGCACATCGCAAGTCAAGGGAAGCAATGCCACAAACAGAAATCATTCATTTTTGGGGAAGACTTACAGCTACTGCTAATACTTGTAGCCTTTGCAAGGCTTGCTTAAGCTAATAGGAAGAGATGGCATGAGGCTACCTTTCAATTTACTGGGCTGATTTTTTTCTTATAATTGTGGTCACACTGTACAGATTTCATTCACACCTGGCTGAGATCCCAGCCAGATAACAATCTGAGCCAGACCACCTCCGGGTGTGGTCTAGCTGATCAGATTGCACTCCAATCCCACTGTGTTCTGTGTGCATTTACACATGGCAACATGGATGTGGATGGATGTGGATGGATGGATGGATGTGGATGGATGTGGATGGATGTGTGTTAAAGGTGCTGGAAACTGCACCACCACTCAGCCATGCTGCCAGTTTATCACAGTGGCCACTCATGGTACTGCAGCTAAAGAAATTCCCTGTGACTCACAAAGCAAATGCCCCATAGTCCACCATTATAAAAGAGACATCTGTAAAACTGTTGACAAGACACTTCAACCTGCAGACAAAGTCAATTGTTACTCTTTGTATTGTGATTTTTTTAAACCATGAAGGGTCAATGTAAAAAAAAGAAATGTCATGGGTTGTACCAAGTATGGCGGAGGGATTGTCATTGACTTAAATTTTATGTTGATTAGAATTTGTTTGATCATAGTTTACATGTTAAGTGTTGTGGAATATTTTCGTGTGTAGTATGTTGTGGGGTGTTTTACTGAGTCTGCCTCGGGCTAGGGTTCGCTATATGTACTCATAAAAATATAAAACTTTAAGAGTCAGGTTATGCTCAAACAGAACTCAAACGTGCAACGTGTTGTCCAACCACGTCAGTAATCAAAGTTGTTTTTACCTGTTCCTAATCCTAACCCTAACCATATTTTCAGACAGTCTCAAGAATGAAAAAAGAGAGGTAGAGAGAGAGATATTATTGTATATATATATTGTATATATGTATATTATTGTATAATTATTAATCATCTGTCAATGTTTATAATTTTCTGTACTGCTTTGGCAATGTAGATTTCTGATCTGTCATACCAATAAAGCTTATTTGAATTGAATTGAATTGAGTTGAGATTCCTGGATAATTCAGCATCAGAGAGGTGTGGGGGTAGGGGGTTTCTGAAGCTTTTCGACCATCTGACAATCACTTCTGAAGAACCATACTGGGAGCTTAAGCTAACCTGTACATTAACTTAAGCACCCCAGCGCCTTAATGAATCAGTATGTGCACAAGTGTCTTAGCTTTGTTAATTAGTTCGTTTATTAGCTTAAATATCGTAGTTATATAAAATAACTTTACATGATCAAATAAAAACATTGGGTCCAAACAATACTTCATATAAAATACAAATCTGTCAACACAACATCACAACACACATCTGCCAACAACAAAATCATATTTACATGATCACTATTTCCATCCTTTCATGCATAAGTCGCACGGTTATGTTATTATCGGCTAGGGATGTATTGCTCTGTCTGAGTACTGGGGCTTTGTGAAAGGCTGACTGTTAAATGGGTTTCTAATGATGGCACATGTTAGACTGAATGTGGGAGCTAAGGCCGAGCAGAATAGCAGTCTGTCCCCCTATAACAACCCCCATCCCTTAGGCCTCACAGAAAACCCACTATCTCTTGACATCTCCACACATCTGGCAGTCAGCCTAAAGACCATGGCATTCAATTAGCTGTAATGAATTGTAATATTGTGCAATTTGAATCAGCTTCTAATTCTGCATAATTACAGGATCATTTCTGCATGGGTTTTGCAATTACATCTGTAACTGAAAGAAGGGCAAGAGTTCAACCAGAGAGGTATGCAAGTCTGCAAATAGAGCAGCTTTCTTTGCCTTTTTTGTTTTAATATGGAAATTGTGCAAAAAAAATGTGCAAAAATGATGAGACAACTTCTTATTCTCAGCTTACTCAATTTGCAAAGTGAGGCACAATGAGCACGGCTATAATAGCTGCTGGGATAGTAGATTGCCCAATTAGATGAGGTCCTTCCAGTGATAAGCTGCTCTCTCTGTGTGTACTAAAGCACCGTGACCTTGAAATCATTGTAAAGATTAGTTAGAGCTTTCCTGACTAACAGGGCTGGCTTTTGCTTATGCAAGCTTTCCTGGTAGGCCCATGGTCTGACTAGCATCCTGTCTTGTGGGAAAGAGTTTGGGCAACTGCACAAATGTGTTCTAATTACAGAAACATCCCTGTCATGCCTTTGTTTATTTAGGATTTAACGAAATTGAATGTTAACTGTGAAGGATTCTGTCTTCTTCCTTGTAGACCTATCCCTCCCCCCACATTCTTCAAGGTTTGGTTGTCTTCTTGCCATCCCCTTCTTACTCACTACGGTGGTAATGCATTGGAAAGGAGAACCAAAGTCACACTACATTAGTTTGGTGGTGGCTGTTGCTGCAGAGAGCCATTACTCTTCCCTGACAGTATCAAAGAGAGCAGCAGGGCTGGGCTGTGCCTAGCCTCCCGCTCTCTCTCACCATGCGCCACTCGCAGGAAATTGCCTCATACTTCAGCAGGCAGGAGGTGAAACAGCAGTGACACCAATGCATGTGTCACTTTCTGGGCTCAGGGCTTGGGTGGGAGTGGGCTTTGGTGTCACACACAAATGCTGCCTTGGGAGCAGTAGAGGAGCACTGCTCAGGGGAGGTGAGGCCAGGCAGTGCTACAGAAGCTGAGCTCTGGTCAAATACAGTGATGACGGTTCTTGAGCTGTTGAAGCTGTGTAGACTGGGCTGAGTGTAGCGCTGCAGTGGAGCCCGACTCATTGTCATGTGGGCTATGGTAACTGATCTATGCCTAGTGTAATAGTTTTCCAACTTCACTGTTAATGTTGTTAGAACTATTGGTAAATATAGCCTTTTACACATATATGACTATCTTTTTACACAGTCTGAGTAGCCAAAGTAGTATAGCAGTGACTAATGGAAGCAGTTGGGATACTCAGCATTTTGTTTTTTTTAAAGATTTTAATTGTACCTCATGGAATATTTTAGGCTTGAGATGCAGCTAAGATGAGAAGGTTGTAGATATATACTGTTAAAATGTCAACATCTGAATTTAGAATTGGAAATAAAAGAGGTATAAAAAATGAAGAAAACTGTAAGTGAGGGATGGAAGGGGGATGAGTTGTTTTGGTCTGCTGCCTTAGAACTTTTGGGTGAGCACAACAGTGATATGATACATTAAAGAGGGAGAGATGTGCCCTATATCGATATTAAATCACATGTCATAGATGGTGTTATTGGACTTCACTCTTGATACACATTAGCTGTTTTGTAAGAGATACTGACAAGAAACATATATAATACCTGTTAAAAGCTTATGTGCTTATGTGTCCCTGTCTTTCAAAGAGAACAAGCTAATGGCAATTTGTGATAATCTCACCTGAATAGCATTTTCAGAGTTGGAGAGGGCAATGTTATAATTATAGAAGCACAGTCAGCACTTCAGCGCCTCTGAAGCATGGGTTAATTAGACCCACAAGGTAATGCTGTTTTTGAGCATCTTCTGGGGAATATTAGACATTTTATCAAAACCCTGCAAGCTAAGCAACATGCGTCAGTGTATGGTAGAGTAGTGAACTGTTTAATGTTTGCAGATAAAATGCATGTACCATACTTGTTGAGATAGGAGATGAACCTTTTTCAGGGTTTGGTGGGGGGTAAAAATGTGTTGATGCCATTCCAGCTCCTCTCGCATCTTGCCACATCGCACCCATCATTCTGTGCAGATGTCTCAAGAGGACAAATGTTTATTGCTATTATAAAGCAGCCTTTGTTGTGATCGTGTGTGCTCTCTGTCCTCTTCTCCTTGTTTCTGCTCTCCTTTCATTTTGTGCTGGGCTGGGGGGATTGGTGCAGCCCGCCGCCTCTGCAGCTCTGTGATTAGAAAAGGAGGGAGGGAGAATGCTTCTCAGCAGGACTCTCTGTTTTATATTCATCAAAAGAGCTGCCTTTGATTTGCTCCCTCTTTGACGTGTGACAGCATGGACTGCAGCACCACACTGCTGCTAAGGAAATCATGCACTTACCACCTGCCTTACACACCTCTCACCTTCTCCCTGCTCTCCTTCCTGCCATCCTCCAGCCATGCCCCCCCATCTCCACTATTACAGCCCGCCACTGTCCCCCCACCACCTCCACCTCCTGTAGTCTAACCCTCAGGCCAATGCACCAGCTTATTAATTTCTCCATTATTATTGATATTGCCGCTCTCCTCAAATCATCAGACTTTTGCCAAGGTCATCCTTGCTGAAAGTATGCCCCCGCCTCTTCCTCGCACCTCCTATCTTGAGAAACAGATAGACAGGCTGAAAAAATGGTGAAGTCACTGGCAGACAGACTGGTTGACACTAATAAAGTAACAAAGAGAATAAAGACAAATGCAATACAGAATTAAAACTCAGAATAGGGCAGATGATGTGTAAAGAAAAAAGAAGGATGATGACAGTGACAATGATGAGAAACCCATGAAGTCACTGCCATATTATTTATATTAGTTGTTACGTCCTAGTGCAACAAAACTAAGCTTTGACAAAGCGTTCAGCTACAATATGTTTCTTCTATCTAGTGCTTCTATCTACGATAATTAAGTCTGTGACCTTCAGGTCCTACAAGTTGGAAAGAATCTGTGGTTTCCCCTGAGTTGACACAGGGGCCCACCCTATTACCACCCTCAACTAGCACACCAGTCAATTCTGCCTAGTCTGTAATAACTCACGCTGCAATCACATACACATTCATACATACACCTTCACCTCACTGTTCAAACACTGTCCCATTTTCATTGTGTTTTACACACATACACACACGCACATGCACAGTTATGTTTGAACAGGACTGCTCTATACCACAGAGACTCAGTTGGTTATTAACAGCATAAATTATTTAAGAAATTTTCGACTCTGCAAACACCAGTAGGAAGAGACAAGAACATGCAGGAAGGAGAAACCTGGATTGTGACTGGTGTGTGTCTGTGCGTGCATGTGCATGTGTTTGATCCATGAGGGACAAACTAATGCCATTTGCTGCCTTATGTTTTATCCCTGCACTGTTGCAGCTAACAAGGTTACACATGCCCAAGGTTAGCTCTTTGAGAAGGGAACAAACATGCCTGTGCAATATTTCACCTCACTCAGGTTTATTCCAGAAGCTATACACAAAGATGTACACATACGGCACCTCTTATAAATTATATACAGTGCAAGTTGTACAATGGCTTTGTTACAGTTGTGCATAGTTCAGAAGTGAAGGAACTTTTGTGGGGTTCATACAGGAATTTCTAATTCTGTAGAACACACATACATACCACACTTTATTGTTATCCCAGACTTTGGCATGCACAACAACTACAGTAAGACACTGATCAACACATACTATATATTCATACATACTGTAAATCAATCCATAGCAGCTCGCAGCTTAAACATGATGATTCTTCTATCTCAAGGGTAGCACACACAGTAGCAGAGAAAGCCTTGTTTTTCAAACGTTGCAGTTGTTCTCTCCCCCGGTTAGACAAGATAGGTAAGTATCCAGCTGTGTGCCTGAACTGTGAAGATGTGATGTTTACATTACCTCATCTCTACAGTATATGTGTCTTCTCTCATGCTTTGTCTTTACCTAAAGTGTCTCCTTTGACAAGAAGCCTTCAGTTCATCAGTGTTACTGTAGCTCTTGAAAGCTTTTTGCTTAGTTGACCAATACAGGAATGCCAACTGAAGTGAGAAGGCATCACAGTAATAGCTAGTCACAGTGCATGAATAATAAGGGGGTGTAGAGGTCACAGCACCTTTCAATGTGTGTGTAGGCATCAGTTTGATTTGGCTGTCAGCTGCGATGGAGTTTGATTGGAGTTTGATGCCGTGCTCTCACCGTGTGATAGCCCTCCTCAGCAGATGACACCAGACTGTTCAAGGTGAACACTCTGTAGTCCTGTCTACATACATGCATGCATCTTATCACCGTCCTCCCTAATGGTCCTTCACTTAGCTCTGAGGCATCTTCTCTAGCACTCAAGCCAACGTCACCCTCTGTCATTTCAAATGTTCACTTGCCCCAGTAAGCAGACACAGATGTTCGGCTCTTTCTCCCCTGCGCCACTTGACAGAAAGGGACTGCAAAGGAGACAAGATTAGATGAGAAGGAAAGAAATGAAGAGAAAGAGGGGTGTTAAAGTCTGCAACACTGCACTTTGTGTCAGAAATGGCACATCTAGCCCCCTGTAATCTCTGAAGCCATGGTGTGGTGTGTCAGTGTTAAGTTGATACCAAGCTTTAGGCCTCTGTCTGTGGACTCGCACATCTGAAGCTCCACTGTAGCACCTAAACCCCATAATCCTACTCAAAAGGACAGCTAAGTGTGTATGTGCTAAAGATTCACTGTTCTTTTCTCTGAACAAAGTATTCTTGCTTCTTTTCCTTTTGCCTCTCGTTCCCTTGTGTTACCAGCCTGCTCCTTGGCCCCACAGGACCCCCTGAAGTCTATGGGTGATACCAGCATTTATCCTTTTCTTCAGAGTGACTCTCGCCGCAAAGGAAGTGCAGAGCTCATTCTCTTGGCTTGGCAAACTGCCTGTTTCTAAGGCCCAATGTCATACCGAAGATCTGCTAGTAATGTTGATTAGAAATCTTAGCTTTTAGTTGACCTTTTTGTGCCAAGCAGAATATTAATAAATAGCTCCAATCCTATTTTTAGTGGCAAAGATTTGGTTGGTAAAACATTTCCAGTGTTATCTCATGTCTCATTGATATGTAGTTCATCTGCAGTTGTGCCAAACTCCAAACACCCCACACAAACCTCCCACAAGATGTCTATGTTTTTGTGTTTTTGTAACTGGGTTGACTTTTCTTCACTATCTGACAGATCCACTTATCAGTATAACTACAGCAATGTAAATCATGTCGAGAGGAAGAGGCAGAGGTTGCATTTGTTTGCCTTCTTTTTTACAGGCATACTGTATACTGTTTTATTTATGGTGTTTCCGTATTATAAAGTCAAGCTTGGTGTGCATCACTATCATGTCATCGGTTTATCTTCAGTGTGCTTCTTCATTGTCTGCTCTCCTTCCTGTCGCTGAAGTCAAGAGTATTTGATGGGGCTCTTGACACAGCTGAGCCTTCACCTCCTTTGTTCTCTCAGGAAAGGGTGCCAAATTCAATGGAAGGTAGTAAATAGAAAAATGCTTCAAAGTCAGTATCTCTTACCCAATGAAGCAACACACATGTTTGTACACTTGGCACACAGTAAGATTCTTTGGCTCCTGGATGGGATAGAAAAATAAACATTCAATATTAGTGTTAAAGCTCAAGCATTATCAGAAATGCTGCAACATACCAGACCTAATCTTATCAGTGACATCTACCCCATAGAATCTTTTAGTTTAGTCGAACTGAACAAATAAAATAAAGTACTCTTGTTACATTCAGACACATTCCCACATTAGAGTGGCCTCGGCAGAGCCAACTGCAAGCAATTATTTGCTAGTGGTCAGCATTTGGCCTATCTGTGAGGATTAGCCGTGGGAGTGCTGACCTGGGAGCTGGTCAGCCGTGATGCCGTCACACCTGAGCGAGTGGACTCTGGGCTTGACAAGGGTTGCAGATAGACTGTCCAGGGGGCCGGGGCATTAGGAAGGAAGGCTGAACTCAGTTGGAGAAGCATTTGGACTGATCCTCATATGCAACCACAGTTCCTCTCTGTGTCTTCCATACCAATAACCTCCAACAGAGGTGAAGCTTTTGAAATGAACCACTGCATAATGGTGATAAACTCAAGTCACGGGTCATAGCGAGAGATAAGAGCCTGTATTTAACTGGGCAGTTTCATACATCATCTCTCCGCCTTGGAGCTGTGGATAGTTTGAAATACGCCAAAGTGTGATTGCATGGGACAGAATGTGTGTGCCCATGTGTGACTGCAAGTTAATGTTTTTCTGTGAGTGTGTGCATGATTATGTGTAGATTTGTTTTACAGTGTTTGTGTGTGGAAGAGAGGGAGTGACTCGGAGTTTGCTTGGGTGTGAATGTGAGTGGAGAGAATGAGTGTATGGGTGTGGGCCTGTGTGCGTCTGTTCTGGCAGTGAACGTGATTGTGTTTTGATTAGCTCTCAGTGGTGCACCAAGTTCAGGCCTTGTTGAGATTCTTGCCGCTCTCACATCCCCATCGCTTTCCCAATTTGACAGCTGATGGGATCTCAGATGGAATGTGCGTGTGTGAATTGCCAGCAATATACATAACAACCTAATTTCTCTTTTCCATCTCTCACCCCTTTTCCCTCCCTCTCACTTTCATTCTACTCCTCTACATCTACTCCATTCATCTGGAGTCATTGCTCCGTCTTATTTCTTTCTTTGTCTTTCCATAACCTTTCATACACCTTTCATACAATTGTTCGTGTTCGGGACCAGTGCCACCCCCTGCCTTTTGGGCAGTAGTTTTTCATCCTGACGGTTCCATGCTGTCTTGATGCCACAAGTCCCTTTATCCAAAGTTATTCACGAATAGTACATTAGCCAGTGCACAATGCCAGCAGCACAACATTCTGTCATTACGCAGTTCCTTATTGCTGTAAATGGCAACTGTGTCCAGTGCTTAACAACAACACCGACCACTGATCTCCCTATGTAGATCACACATACTAACTGTGTCTGGGCATTTTGCTGTCAACTTCATAACTGGATAAAGTCACTACTGTGTTAAAAGTATTGCTGTCTGAATGACTTTTGAAATACCTGAATATCTAGGAAATTATGATCTACAAAAAATGCTTGACTCAGTAATAGTTCAAGAGTCTTGTAAAGACAAACACTTAATTTTAGAGAAAGTGTGAATTGTACTTTGTAATTGTTCATTTAATTTTACCATAGCAGGCAAAGCAGTGGCTTAGTGGCTGATACTGATTTGCTTCGGTTTCCTTTGACAGTCCAAAACATGCACTGCTTTTGTGAAGGAACTTTTTGTGGTTATAGAACTTTCTAGCTGTGCTGTGAACTTAACAATTTGTCAAGGAGGTCCACAATAAATAAATAATAATAATAAAAATAAATAATGATGAAAAACAAAACAGACAAGAGAAATTCTATTCTGTTCATAATTCTTTATAGGTAAGTAGCTCATGGCTTGAGTACAGGCCTGGCAGAGCATCACCAAGTTACACAGCGTACTGATGTATGCTGTGTAACTTGGTGATGCTCTGACTTCAGCCAGTAAATATGATGACCTAACTTAGTTAATGTTAGCTTGTTCAATTGTTACTAATTCTCAAACTGGGGCACTATGTATAAATGAGCTACAATTTCCACATCCTCATAAAGACTCTCAAATTAAAGCTGTGTCTGCACTTTAACTTCATAGTCATTGTTTCATCTCCAATACAGCTAACAGTATTTGAGATGAATTAGCAATAAAGGTCTCTCTTTAATAATAGCCAGTCTTAAACAAAGGCACAGAGATTTCTCATGTTGAGGTAAATAGAGGTCCCAGGAACTATTTGAAAGTTTATTGGATATATTTCAGACTAGCACTGTACTGTATCTGCTGGTCCTGTCTTTGTGTGTTTAAACTTCCTTTTACTCAACAAAAGAAAGGTGTCAAAACTAAACCAAATTCCCCTTTAGCGAATAAACATGCAAGGTACAACAGCTATGAAATAACATCACATGGGCAGAGGAATACTTGATCCGGTTTTCAGAGTGCCTGATATTGGTCAAGTGACATGCTATTAATTTCTAAGAGGCCAGAGTGCACTGTATATATATTTGGCATGTTCTGGTAAAAGTGTGTGCATATGATGACATGGGATGGTAAGGTGCATCACACGTGGGTGTCTTTTGGTGGGTGTATGCATGTGGTGATGCAGTGGGACAGGAGTTTGGTAATTAGACTTGGCAGCAGCTTGCTGTAGTATTAAATACACATCTCTCTCCCTTTAAAGGCAATAAGGCATGTTGGGATGCAGTGAAATGTTTACAATGCTGTGGTTGGCTCCTGCAGCAAGCCTGGTTAGAGAGGATATTATTGCAATATTGCAGCTCATAGCTCTAATCACTCATCCTTGGCCATCAATCAAGCCCCGTCCCCTCTTTTCCACCCACACCGCGGAACTTCTGAATTCTGCATTACAAACGCACTTTTTTTTAAGATCATTCTTTGGGCATTTTGCCTTTATTAGACAGTCAGTGGAGAAAGACAGGAAACATAGGGAGAGACAGATAGGGTTATGATATGCAACAAAGGTCCCATGGCCGGGAGTCAAACCATGGACATCTCAGTTATGTGGTATGTACCTTAACCATTAAGCCACCGGGGCGCCCACAAGGGCACTTTTAATGCCTTCCCGGAATGCTTATAATCAACAACCTTAGTTAAATAGTTCATTCTTTTGTGTCAGGTGGAATTCTATAAATGTGTAGGTTCTGGTGTGTGGTTGTCTGTAGCCTCAAGGTTGCTGATAAATGTGTAAGTTTGCAGGCTTTTGAGAATCTAGCACTTGGTATGAAAGTACAACACTAAAGATGAGCTCAAAGAGAGATTGGGATAGCTGCAGAACAATGACAGTAATGAGAACCCACAGTTTGTTTTGTTTGTTTTTTTCATTTTTTCCTGCTAAAGGTTATATTTTAGTGAGTGATTTCTTCTGTCATCCTCCTTGCAATTCAGGCTTTATACTGTATATATTTAAGCATATTTAATATTTAACTTCAGCTTTATTTATATATGTATATAGCCTATAAAAATTTAATTACTTTTGGCTGGATCGGCCATGGACAAGCAACAAGGATCTTTGCACAAATTGTAGGACGGTTTCCACATTCTCATAGTATGAGCATATTCCTGAACTAACTGAGCCGCCAGGATGACACTGTCTACTGTTTAGTGACTGTCCACTCTGATATGCGGCCACTGTGGATGGCAGCCACTGCAGTACATGTGCACAGTTTTGAGTTATATTCAGGTAAGGATGACTGTCATCCACAATCATCCCTTTGGATTAAATACTGTTGAGGTTTTAGTACTCAACTTCCTTGCCAAAATCAATACAGTCAGTCAATAGTTGTGGCCACTGCTGCATACTTCCCACCCATCCTGTACTTTTCCACTGTGGTGATCTTAATACTATCTTCAGCTGTACTTTAGTTATGCATATCACCACACAAAATACAAACCTTACTCCAATGACTGCATTTTATTATCTTTTAATTCTGGGTGTTCGGGAAAACTTGAGTAACGCACTATTATACATTGTAGCTTCACCTCACTTCCGATTGGATGCAATGCTATATGTTGAAGGATGTCAATAAAATATATGAAACACAAGGTATATCTTTTTAATCACTAGGAAGAACAATGTTGATGCAGTCAGTGTCATCTAGTCAGAATATTGAAATTGTCAAGTGACTCTCACCTATGCAATCTTGTACAAGGGACATCCTTGTGAATTCACTAACTGAAAAGAGACAACCCCTAAGTTAATTATTAGTGTAAACTCTACCTATCCTCAAATACTGGGCAGAAAATGTTTTTTTTCTTTTCAGGCCCAGTCTTGAAATCTGTCACAATTTCCGCTCCTCTACTACATTTCTTTTATCCTGCCTTGCAAGACAAGATGGAGGAGATGAAACTAAGCAGAAAGAGTTGTTCCTATCAGCAGCAGCTATGTGTTTTACTTCATGATGAAAAGAAGTCTGGCTTTGTTTATTAGTAAGAGAGAAGTAGGTTGCTATGCTGTTGACTGAGCAACACTAATTAAAATCCCTGTAGAGCTAGGACTTTTCTAGCTGTTGCTAAACTTTGCAGTGCTTTTGAAATGCATTTCTATTTTTAGATGATCCAATTTGTGTCATCCCTGGCAAACCGTGTGTGTTTGTGTGTGACCATGTGTATGCACAAATGTGAAATGGTTGTGCAGTAGATTTTATATAACCATTTGTTGCAATGTGTTGTGTTAAAAAAAAAAAAAAAAAAGAATTTTGAAAGAAAAATGTGATTAGTTTTTTGTATAACAACATTAAGTCAAGTCAATCTTATTTATATAGCACATTTCATACACAGGAAAGCTCAATGTGCTTTATAGTAAAACATAAAAAACATTAAACAAATGAGATAGAAAACACATAAAATACTTCACATAAACAAAATAACCTTTCAGCCACCCATACAGCACACACACACACATACATACAATAGTTTTTTCACACACACACACTCGCTCACACAGGGAGTTTGTTCCAGGGAACAGTACTATCTATCTACTAAAGCAAGAAATCTCTGTATGTGTGTATGTCTGTGTGTATGTCCTGTGCGTATCTCTTGAACCGTTCATCCGATTGACACCACACTTGGAGGGTGTATGCCTGGGGACCAAAGGGAGTGAGTCAAATTTGGTGCAATTTCCTCATGTGATATGTTTAATATTAATAAATTTTGAATAAACCAGCGATTAGCGAGCCTCTCCACTCTGTGTGATGGAGCTTCAGGGCTCTGCTGACTGATTCCTCCATGTCAGGGAGAGACCAGAGACGAGGTATGACACGAGTCAGAGAAAAATTCTCTAAAAAGAGAGAAGTACACAGCAAAAATAGAGCTTTTAATCAAGAATGGACACTCTTACCTTGTGCCTAAACAGAAAGTGTTGCATTAGTAGCACGTTTAGCAGATCACCAGCGGCAGTGAGTGACTACACAGGAGGTGTTCAGGTACATTGTTGAACGTAGGTTACCCGTGTTTTGGAAGCACTCAGACCTCAATACACAATGACTGTAGTTGCGCGTGTAAAACGAAGAAAATAATTTCCATAGGCAGTTCAAAACCAGTTTTTCCTCATATGCTCCGAGATCATGGTGATTGTGAAGTGCCATTAAAGACAAAGCACAAATCTTTGGAGCAAACATACCCACTCAAATGTGAACTGAAGGCACAGAAATAGGAATGATCTAAGTGCCCAATATGATTGATCCACTTTATTTAGGATGCACATTATTTTATTTTTAAACGCAGTCCTTATTTTACTTTAAATGAGAAAAGAACATGTATTTATAAATAGAGTACTTATTATTTATATCACCTGTGTATAATAGAATATTTCTTTCATGTTGTTGGTTGATATACTCATTCACACCTCACATAAACTGTATTAATTTTTCTATGCATTCAAGTAGCAACCGGAGGCCCATTCTCAATGGGCACTGCACTAGTAGTGGCTAAATGCATTTTCACCTGATTTAGATTTAATTCTTGGTACATTTAGACACATGCTTGATGCTCTGAGGGATCTGATTGGGCTATAGCCAGTGAGCAGGTCAGAAATATATTTAAGAGCCATACCATTTAGGTGCTTGTAAACAAGCAGTAATACTTTGTAATCAATTCTATACTATACCGGCAGCCAGTGAAGTACAAGTCTAATGTGTTGTACTTTCCTAGTCCCAGTTAGCATTCTGGCTGCATTCTGGATCCTGCCTATTGTCTTTTTGGGAAATCCTGCAAAAAGAGCATTACAGTAATCTAGATAAATGCATAGACCAATATTTTGGAGTCAGACTGATGGAATCAGACATCCTCATAGGAATGGAAGGATACGTTGTGATTCTATGTGATGGTACCAAGATGGAGCATGTATAGATTGAATAGCAGTGGACCCAGAACTGACCCTTGTGGAACCCCACAGAAAATATTGACTTCCTCAGATGTGAAGTTGCCAAGTGATACTGAAAAGTCCTTCATTTTAAATTTGAGAACCATTGAAGAACAGTTCCAGATAAGTCAATACATTTTTCAAGTCTATGTAGTAGAATGTCATGGTCAATAGTGTCAAAAGCACTCAGGTCTAACAATACTAGAATAGAAAGTTTGTTTGCATCGCTGTTGATTTTAAAATCATTGGTTACTTTGTCAAGAGCCGTTTCAGTGCTCTGATTCACTCTAAAACCTGACTGGTACACATCGTAGGGGTTGTGGAGGGTTAGGTAACTGTGCAGTTGTTTGTGGACAACCTTTTCAAGGATTTTACTAATGACAGGAAGGTTGGAGATTGATCTATAGTTGCCAGTCAGTCTAAATTACTCTTTTCAGTAATGAAGTAACAGCAGCACACTTGAGAGAAGTGGGGAAAACACCACACTGTAAGGAGGCATTAATGATATGCAGAAGATCATCTGATAGGTAGTGAAAGACACGTTTAAACAATTTTGTGGGAAAAGGATCAAGAGAAAAGGGGTAAGATTGAAGCTGCTCGATCACCTTGTCAAGATCATTGCAGTTAACGGGTAAAAAATTACATGTGGTAACCAGGAAGGTATGCTGATGTGAGGCAACAGAAAGGTTAGATTCGCCTTTGTGCAATATTTAAGTATTGTTTCTGATGCTGGAGATTTTTTCTTGGAAGTAAGTGGCAAACTCATTACATTTACCTGAAAAGAGGAGCTCAGCAGGAATTGATCTGGTGGGATTATCAGTTTATCAATTATGGAGAACAAAAAATGACCATTATTTTTATTGTCATTTATCATTTGTGCAATGTGATGCTGTCTTGAAATTTTCATTTCTTTGTGATTGCAGTTAAGTGTATTTTTTATAGATTTCATAATCTACCTGCAGCGTGGTCTTTCGCCATTTACATTCAGGCCTTTGGCAGGATTTTTTTTAGCATTGTCACTTTTTCCCCAATTCTCCAAGGAGCTTTGGGTAGTAACATAGTGGAAGTTGTCCATCATTTCATCACATGATGACATGGTGGGCAGTATTGTGTATTCATAAATAAACATATCTTAGTTTATGAATCTGACTACATTGTCATGTCTGGGTACACATATCATATTAAAAGTTACCGTTGGGTCATTCTGTGTCAAATCAGATACAGTTGTTGCAGCACGGTCTCAGATTTTGTTCAGACCTTGTCTATATCATGAATGAGTCCCAAAACCAAGGCCTGTAAGATATTTCTGTTCAAATCTTATGTTTTCATATTTTTTCAGTCCTTGATATTATTTCATTTTTGTAGCCTCAGAAACGTCTTATCTGGGAAGCCAGGTTTGGGCATTAATATCTTGACAAGTATTGTTCCTAGCCTCACCAAACTTTGTAGGTTGGAAGACAAACGAGTCCTGTATGCCAAAACCATTAAAAGCCTGCATGGTGTGCCACTTTATTTTTATAAGGCCCTAGATTTGGAGAAAAGTGCCAACAATTCGAAAAAAAAGTGCCAAAAATCATCAATGTTTATAGCAATGATCTATTAGGCAGGGTTTTGGTGGGTGGGAGGTGAATGATGCAGTTACCTTGTGGGGGCGTGATGGGCATTCTTCTCAGTCATCAAAGAGGGCAAAGTTCATAGTTCATGTTTGCAGAGAGCATGCGTGCTCCGGTGTGGTTCGGATGAAGGCCGCCATGTTTGTAGTAATCACTATGATTATCAAAAATTATTAATTTTATGCTGGTATTTGAGGTCTCTAGTCTCTACCACTAATGGACATGAAGATATTATGAATAGTAGCATATTTTGGTCATTTTCATAGGACCAAAACGGTATGTGGGGTAGCTAGTAGGAACATAAAAATGTACATGGAAATTGCTTGATGTATGATTATTAAGGGTACAAAGTGCCAGTGTCCTTATGTTTTTCCTTCATAAAAATTAGACACAGACTTTAGAGATATTTTACCTATGGCAGAAAAACATTTATTTCAGGACTCTATCCTAGGCCTTAGTATCTCCATGATTATTGAATTCCTGTGTCATAGGAATCGTAAGAAATAAAGGATAAACATGTTTTCAATATGTTCACTGGAATAGAGGGCATTTGAGATGGGAATTGTGTCTCTGGTAAGTTCCTTGATATTGAATCAGTGAAATATTTTGGTAAAACCTCTGGTGGTACGAGGAATAAGTGGTATCCTAAATGGCCCTCTTAAGCTCCAGTGAGAGTATCTGGATGTGTTTCCACAAAAAGGTTGGATGTGTTATATGTAAAATACATGTAATTTTACATTGTGCATGATAGAAAGCTATATGCCTTGATAGTAAAGAATATAGCTTGCATTAATGACCTATAGTAAAGTGAGCCCACAGAAAACATGTACCTCTTTACTCCAATCAATATTTCAGAGCCTGGGACACACATAAGTACAGATAGTAAGAGAAGACTCTGCTTCTTCATTATGGACATTTTTTTTCCTAGAGTTAGAACAATGCCTATAACTATGTGTATTTATCTATGAGTGGAACATGGAAGGACACTGGCACTTTGTACACTAAATGACCATACATTAAGCTATTTCCACATACATTCATATTCCTACTAGTTACCCCACATACCATTTCAGTCCTATGAAAATGAACAAAAAATGCTACCATGCCTTGTTTTATTCGTAATATCTTCATGTCCATTAGTGGTAGAGACCTCAAATATTGGCACAAAAAAAATAAAAGATTGTATTTGAAAAAAAAAAAAGATTGATACCATATGGGTGCAAAAAAATGGGTTTATAATACCCTCAATATCACTCTCATATAGGAATTTTGCACTTTTTCCCCCCCAATTATAGAAAATCAATAGGCATGCAATACAAACTTTTAATGGTTCAGTCATACTGAGAACATGTTTGTCTTCCAAAATTTGGTGTAGCTGGGAATAATACTTTTCAAGATATTAAAGCCTGAACATGGCTTACCAGATAAGGCGTCTTTGAGAGTTTAAGAATTAAAAAAATATCAAGAGCCAAAAAAATATAAAAACGTTGGAATTGAACAAAAATATTTTACAGGCCTTAGTTTTGGTACCCAAACGTTATATAGACAAACTTTGAACAAAATCTGAGATGGTGCTGCAACCACTTTCCTGGATTCTGTCTGATTTGACATGGAATAACCCTGTTATAGTTACTGTTACTGTTATATCAAGGCCTCTAGAGATAACCAGGTCAAGGGTGTGTCCTTGTTTATGTGTGGGCTCCGTAACATGCTGTGAAAATTCAAATGTTTCAAACACATTAAGAAAGTGTTTTGTGAGTTAGTGGGATTGTCAATATGAATATTGATCACCAGAGATGACAATACATAGTCAACAGAAATTTTTGTCAGCAGCTCAGCAAATTCATCTAGAAGAGCTTAGAGGGGTGATACACTGTAAGTAGCAAGATAGGAAATACAGATTTAACAACCATAGCTAGACATTAAAAAGTTGAGAAATCACCAAGAGAAACAATTTTACAGTTTAAGTAATCAGTATAGAGAGCAGCAATTTGAAATGTGAAAATTTAACTTAAGTTTTTAGCAGGTGCTGTCTCAATCAGCTCTTTGTTACCTGTTTTGTCAAGCCAGGTCTCAGTGAGCACAGTACAGTCAAGTTTATTGGCACATATGATGTTATAAACAAGGACGGTTTTAAGATCTCACACTGATCAGTGACATTTTTAAGGTGCATGTAGAGGCACTGGTGACAGACTTGGATGGAGCAGGATTAATATGAATAAGATTTTCTACATGAGTGCCATGATGGTTCACAGATTGTATAGATTTTACAATCTCCCTGCTGCTGATCCTAACTGGGATTACAAGCAGAGGACAATCTGACTAGCAGAGTCAAAAGAATATGATTTATGAAGCTGGACAGGCCCCTCAAGTGGTTTAGAGCAATCTGTTGTGTCCATGCAAGATAATTGACTTGTATTTTTGCCATAAGGATAGCTACCTTAGGTTTATAGCAATGATCAGTCAGGCAGGGTTTTGTTGGGTGGGAGGTGAATGATGCAGTTACCTTGTGGGGGTGTGATGGGCATATTTCTTGGTCATCCAGGAGGGCAAAGTTCATGTTTGCAGAAAGCATGCGTACTCCGGTGTGGTTCGGATGAAGGCCATCATGTTTGTAGTAATCACTACGATTCCAGAAAAGATAGAAATTGTCAGTGAAATGCAGACCAACAGTTTTTCATTGCACCTTGAACCAATTGTGCAGGGAAAAAAGTCATGTGAAGCAACCACAACGAAGACCTAGAGTGGGAATTAGGCCCGACATGAGGATCTTCCACAATAGAAGAAGATCCTTGTTGAGTGTGACAGACCTGACACTCTACAAATCAAAGTTGAAAATGATACAAGTGCAGTCATGAGGAATTTAAAATCATCATTTAACAGCTCAGATTGACGTTTCCGAGTGTTGTTTGACCTAATATGGACAGTGATTCCAGTGCACTCAGGATGTTGTAGCATACAGGGAAGTTGCTCCATGAGGACTGTGTGTTCAGACTACCGGCGACAAAGCAACAGGCTAGAAGTCATTATTAATGGAAGCTGGCGACATGAAGCTAGTCGCTGCGTGATGGCGTGACGCTCTAAACATCAAAGTTGAGCTGGCCTCAACTTTTTTCAGTGCTCCAATGATGCAGTGAAGCATCAACTAATTATATGTTTTTTGTTTCACCATGTCCACTCCCCCTCTCTCTCCCCACAATTCCTGTTCCATTCCATCCAAAAAATGGAAGAAATACTGATTCTTGTCGTTATCCAGTTCCCTGTGCTATTTAACCTGACCCTTTTCATTTACCGCAACACTAACAAAAAAATGCAGCTTGGCAGAGGGTTGCAGCTACTGTGGGGACGTACATTTTGAAACGTACAATGGCTAGCTGTGGTAGTGTGTTATTTAATAATGGGTGGGTGTTACTATTTGTTCACTTTGGCGTGCACAGTGCAACAGTAATAATATACACCCATCTGTATTGCTTATAGTTACATAGATTATGGTCATAATTTTTTGATATTTCCGACTGGCTATTATTTTTACTGCAGGAGCATTGAAGGGAAAGGCCTTGTTTTGTGATGTTTGTGGCAGTGCTGTCTCAGCACGGGCAAAAACCACATGCACACACACACCACTTATACTACATGGACAGATGTGGAAGGCAAGAAATAATCAGTGCTGCGCGAGACAGGTGTCAGCGTGTTCTCTTCACTGCCCATAAAAGTTAATTAAAGAAAAGGAATTTTTATTGTGCTCCATTGCTCAAGCACAGCCACTGGACTGCTGCTTAATAACAGCCTCTCCTGAAGCTCTCAGAGCAGCCTTTCCTGAAGCTGCTGTCACAAGAGGTGTACAGCTGAATAATGGCTGACTGCTGATGTGTGTACAGTATGTAGGTGTGTACCTGGGTCAGATAATTATTTTCATGTTTTCTAGAATTACAGTCTAGATATTCAGCCTTATCTATTACCATGTTTGGTTTCTTTCGTACAGTTAGTTTTCCATTTATTACATCTTCCATGTATGGCAGACTTTATTGTGAGAGTCATTGAGGTTTTCGGAACTGTGACAAAGAAATAGACTAGGGATGTCAATGGTTAACCGTTAATCGGTTAACTGCTGAGAATATTTCTGACCGGTTATGCATGTCGGTCCAAAGGTTAATTTGCATATACACTCTGCTAACGCCTAGACAATTATGTGTTCAGCTTCTTTTTGAATGGATAAAGTAGCGGTGTAAAACTGACTCCTACACAGAATGTCGCATTATGGGTTGTTTGCAGCTTTGATGTTGCTAGGCTAGTGAGTGTCTTAAAGTCTGTTTATATCAAGTGTGTTAGAGTCAGTCAGCCCTAAAAGTGTTTCATTGGTCCAGTTTAACCTGCAGGAGTTTCTGAAGGCTCATGTAAAGTGTTTTTCTGCCACGGAGGAAATAAATTCATGATGAGTGAAAACAAGTCCAAAGCATCTTCCAGTGTCACTACTGCAGACATGGAATATGTCAAGCTGCCAAATACCACTGTCACAGATGATAAGGAGCTCAAAAAGACAAACAGGCAGTCGCTTCCAAGAGCCTGGTAGGAGATATACTGTAAGTTATATTCAAAAAGTAACGTTAACGTAATTTTTCCAAAAACAGTTGTTGGAAAATGGGGGGGGCGTCTTATAATCAGGGTCGCCTTATATTCAGGCCAATTCAGTACTAGCACTATACTGTACCACAGTAAGAACAAGCACCTGCCTTCCATGTCTGAGGATGGCTCGCAGTCGCAGCCAAAGATCATGTCAATGCTAGCTGGGGGGAGAAAGCGTGATGCACACTGGTCCAAGGCCATAACGCAGGTGATAGACAGAGAAAGATATGCTGCCAATCAGTGTGGTAGAGGGTGAGTGATTGAAAGAGCTAGTTCAGTACCTCGAGCCTGAGTATGTTATGCCATCGAGAGCTACTGTGACTAAACGCATTGAAAACACATAGAAGAGAAGAAGGATGAGCTAAAAATCAAGCTAGCCAGGGCAGGCAAGCTAGCTATGGCCACTTACTGCTGGACAGCTCTCACAAACAAAAGCTATATCACAACTTTTCTTAAAATGGGTGTCGATCTATCAAAAGCAAAATTAACTGAAACCCTCATGTAGACCTGTCAGGGCCTGTCCAGAAATCTGTGAGGGATCATTTATATTGTTTTTTACAATATAATGTGCAACTGGAAGGAGCATTTTCTATTCATGTACCTTTGTGGATCTGAGTATGCCATATGATGAAAAACATGGAGTAGCTCAATTAGTTTTTATTTATTTTATTTTTTATTTAACCTTTATTTAACTGGGAAAAGTCTCATTTAGATTAAAAATCTCCTCTACAAGAGTGTCATGGCCAAGACAGGCAGCAGCACAATTAACAGGGTTGCAGACATTAAAAAAAATTACTTACACATATACTTATAAATTTACAATGAAAATAAAAAAATAACAATCATAAAATATTAAAAATATTAATCAGAATTTGTTGCAAGTCATCAATTTCAGGGATCAAACAGGGGCAAAATGAGTCAGTCAAAACATCTACAGCTACTACCAGTTCAGTACAGGCTTTAGCGACAGATAGTAGGAATAAGTGCTAAGACAATAACTTCCCATACATTTCTTAAGGATGTAGATCTGTAGGTAAGATGGAGGCAGACCAAGAATGGTCTGTGAGAATATGCCAGTGGTTAAGGCTACAGGCTGACAAGGCAGACCATTCAACCTGAGCATACAAAGAGCAATGGTGAGTAAGGCTTCAAGATTTCTAGTAAGTCTTTGGTAGACAGTAGACAGTATCCAGCAAATGAAGGCATTGTGAAGATGCATGCATGTACATAACATCGCCATAGTCCAACACAGATGTAAAGGAGGCAGCAACAAGTCTCGAAGGAAAAGCAAGACTTATTTCTAAAAGAAAAATCAGAGTACCTTATATAGTGACATGCATGATTTTCAAAAATATCTTAATTCCTTTGAAACTTAAACTGGACAACCATTTGATAAAGAAATATATAAAGAAATATATTTAAGAAAGAAAAAATCTGAACAAGAACCAATTGATTAATTGCAATTAAAATGCAATTTTTGTCTACTACAGCATACATACCTTCGTTCTGTGTTCTCCTTTAAGAAAAAAATAAGAAACAGAAATGGAGAAATATATATAAATATATTTAAATTTTTTTGGTTTCATCATGACACCCCCTAATTTTGCATTAATTAGATGAAATACCATTCCGTTATCCATCTGCGTAGCCGGAGGCCTTATTTTGATACAGAAAATCAAATCTTGCATAAAGCGATAATGTGGCATTCTGTCACACGGAGCCTGATAGCATCCTGCTACACAACTCAAGAGACTTTGGACAAGAACCCACATTAGGTTTCCTGCTTAAGTCTCCTTCTTCTCTGACTTACAAACATTAGACACTGGTTTGGTCATTGCACTTCAAAATGCCTGTTAGCAACACAGTGTCCATGACTTGTAGCTATAGCAGTTTGTTTACTTTGTCTCTGCTCTGTACAATATAGCACCGGTAGCCTGCCAGCAAGACACCAACACACCCCTCTAGCTGGCTAAGACAAAAAGAACCATTTCTAATATTTCCCTAAAGACCTTTTTTTCATTTTAATAATATAAAACTATTATCAATATATTTAAAAAGCATGACATTATTTTTGACTGCAAAGAGAACCAACAAATCCCCTTTAAAGCTATGATCCTTAGATTTCAGTCCTGGTTGATTTGGCAACACCTGTGGTAACTGGCTGTAACTGCAAGTGTGGTTTGATACCACAGGTCCCAGAATTTTGGAGTTAACAAACTCTCCTCGAGAAGCTACTCTGTCAGAAAAACAACAGAAAAGAAAATCTGTTCACAGTGCAACCAAATATTTCATGCTGCACACGGCATAAGTAGTTTTCCACACAGCAGTAAGGTACAGTAAAAAGAGTTGTTCACCTTGCTGAGAGGTTGGAGGTTTGCAGCCCACTGCTTGCTACTCCTCATGTACAGTAGCAGCTTTCTGTGGCTGTTCCCTCCATATGATTACTCAATGCAGTATTTAAAACTGATGTGCTTTCAAAAAATGCTTAAAATGTGAGGGGGGGAAAGCATAATTTCCAGTAAGGCGTGTCCTTGACAAAATGTAAGGGGTGTAGGTTTGTTACCGGCTCTTCTCACCGCCATACAATCAACTACCTTCGTTCTGTGTTCTCCTTTAAGAAAAACATTTTTTGCCTGCTGAGTGCTTTTAATGTGAAGCAGAAGCAGTAGGAAATGTTCAGTTTCATCAGCAGTAACGTAATGCAACTGTACTAGAATTGTGCAAGAGAGACCAGTAAACAGTGATATCAATGAGATAACATTACAAACAATAACACTGGCTTACATCAGTTTCTGTGAATCCCTCATGCGTGGATAGTAGGGCTGTCACTTTTTATTCAAAATTCAAACTTCCATTTTAAATGTGGGGAGAAATTACATATTTGACCTGTAATGACCTTTTCGAATTCACAATTTACAGTCTATAAGCGTAACAGACTGTTTGAAGTTGTTTGCCTTGTGATACAGCAGAAGATATTCTTAAAATTCACGATTAGCTTGACCTATCGAATGCTCTTTGACCTAAGCTAAATTAAGCTAATAAATAAAAATGGGAGAAGGACACCAGCGGGTAAAGCTGTGCAGATCGGATAATCATGACACCAAAGCATCTGAGAAGCAGTGTGTGGAAGTATTTTTGGGGCTACACTGCACACGGCAAAATTACCAACAAAGACACAGCTTGCCAACTTTGTAAAAAGCAGCTGTCTTACTCTGCAACTACAACAAACCTGAGGACTCACCAGCTAGCTTGCCAGACTATACTGAACAGTAAGACGCTCAGATACTGACGGATTGACATCGCTGGCCATATATATGCTTATGACAGTCACAGTAAATTGTACCTCCAACACACACACAACGATATATGGGTTGTGTTCGAATTAATTCAAACAAATTACTCATTATTTCGGATTCATTCCTACTTAAAGTGACAGCCCTAACAGGTAGGCAATTGTGTAGTGTTTGGGACTTCAGTCTCGCACAGGTTCTAATGGGATATCTTGTTAGAGTTAGCTCCTGTGTGAAACTTAAAGGAAACACTACGCTGAGTAGTTATCAGCTAATTGTGCCAATATGCCGCCCTCAAAGTAGAGGCCTACATGTAGTTCAATTTTAATTACCAGGAAGAACTTGGTAGTAAATGAGGTGGCAGTGGAGGGGATAAGTTGGAGGGGGAAACTGAGAGGAGCGGTGCGGTGCAGTGAAGGACGCATTAAGCAATTAAAGTTGGGGAGCAGCAGAATGAAGTGATGTGATGATTTTTCCTGTAATTGTCATAGCTATCACGGATGATTACAAGCAGCAGAGGAGATAGGAGCAAACGGCAACAGCATGCTGTACATCAGCATGCTGCTTTGACAGTTTTTCACACATAATCACAGTCAACTGAATATACAAATACTGTTGGTGTGTGAATATACACAAATATTGTCTATATATCCTCACATCACTCATTCAACGCTGTATTATGACAAGATAATTGTATGTATCCCCCGGTAATTAAGTCTAATAAGATCCACCAGAATCAAATTTGCTTCCATAAAGCCAATACTAAAAATGCCTCTGCCTCTGAAATGTATCTATATATTCTCACCATCTGTGCACATATGCTTAAATAATTATGTATGCATCAATATTTGATGAACAACAAAGACGTTAGCGCCCTGCAGTATTTTTGAGCTTGAGCCATGGGATTATGTTAACAGTGTTCACACAACCTCATCTATGATTCATTTATTGCCAGAACCCAAGCCACCACTGTTTTACTCCTCAGAGCTTTGTCGAGCCTGTCTGTGGGAGATAGCCAGTGGAAAGACAGAGGCTGGGCTACAGCATGGAAAGATAGGTATAAAAAGGAAGACGGTAAGACGACAGAGAAATGTAACCTTTTGTGGGTGTTCTGTTTGTAACTGCGGTTCTCTCACCCCTATTCTCTGTTTTCGCTCTTTTCAGCCCTTCCCTCCCTCCTTTACTGCAGGTCTTTCCAGCCCTCATTAATGCTAATTTATGCAGCCTGGCTGGCACAAAACCAGCAGGGAGGGGTCCTCTCCCTTGATTACCAGCAGTGAGAGTGGGGGGTGTGGGAGGCTGGGGCGAGGGCGACCTGGACAGACACCTCATTTAATTTAATACATTGGAGCATGCAGCAGCGGGGGAGTTGAGGCGAGGGAGGGGGATAATCAAGAGGCTGGGCCCTTATAAATGTGCTCTGAGATGACATGGAAGAGATTGGATTTGGAAACGAAGAGCAAAGAAGAGAAAAGCCAAGCGGAACACGATTGATTGATTCCATTCAAGTGATCGTACCCACTGATGAGGAATGAGTTATTTAATTTTTTTCTGAGGGAGGAGGATCTCGGTGAGGTTTTTTTTTTTTTTTTTTTAAATTCAACACAAGTGTTTTCATTGCCTATCCCTTATTCAGCAAGCTCTTCCCTTTACAGTTCCAGTTGCAGAAATATATAGTCACCATAAATTTCTGTTATGCAACAAAATATTCTGCAAATATTAAACACGGTGAAATATAGAAATCCACCAAATTATGTCACCCTAAAGAATTAAACTTATCAAGAACACAAAAAGGAAAAGAAAAATGTTAGCACATGGTAGCAAGCATGATTTTCATGCAATATTATTTTAAAAAATAAACCCGCTACATTAAGACTTTACTATCTTCTAGTTTCAACCCCTTAATGGTAGGGATGACCATACACTGAGTAACTAGAAAAATAGAAACTCTGCACAGTATACTACAATCCAACACAACAGCCCTACAGTCACTACCTTTCTGGAACTGATGCAAAAGTTGAGACTGTGTCTTATAGGTGCCATTTAAAAACAAATGAATTAAATATAATAATAAATACATACACCTCTGAATATAATGTAGCCCAATACAACACCATCATAGACTTTGCCCTTGATACAACACTTCTCCAAAACAGTGTCAACAACAAAATTAAAGATTTTTAAAGTTTCACGAAGATAGTGTTTGTTGCAGGCCTGTTCTACTGGATTGCATTACTGTACATTGTGAACATTAGGGTTTTTATTTTTTTGGCCAATCAATGTAGGATTTCTCTGTCAAAGGAAGATGGGAAACTGACATAATAGAACTTAACATGATACAGATGTTCCTGATCATTGGCTCTGCCCATAACATTAAGAAGATTATTGTTTTAGCATCCAGGCCCCAGACTTCAAGGCTAATAGCCATGTCTGCCAGTGGCCTGGGCTCAGTACTGCAACTCTTTAAGGTAAGGTGATACCTGAACCCCGTTTTCTCCTCTCTTCTGAAGATGAGCAATCCCATCCTGGGGCTAGTGCACCTCTCAAGACATCAGCTGAGGGTTGAAACACCACCCGCCCATCCCTCCATCCATACTGTGACGAATGGCAGGAAATCAGATGGTGGCCATGACAGGCAGATTATAAGATCCCTCTGTCTACATGACTTAGCCCTGTCTCTGCTTCTTAATCGTTAAATGTGATTAAAGCAAACAAACGAAGCATTATTAGATTAGTCAGAAGGACATGGAGTCTTTGTTGCTAATTATCTTTTCCTTTTTAATGAAATGCTGCTTGAAATTAACATTGCTCTCACTAATTTGATTTAGCATTGCCCCGAGAAATACCAGACAGCTCTGATTTGCCTGCAGTTTGAGATCCTTGTCAGGGGCTTGAGATCAAATGTTGGAGCAAGGCAAACATTTCTGTTCTTTTGCAAAGTTCACAGCAGCTGATTAAGTTACTGCTGCTGCACTTGTGCATTACAGATTATTTCAGGTGAGGCCAGAGAGAGTCTGAGACACTAAAAATGGACTAGAGAATGTTAAATTCATATAATATATAGAAGAAGATAAACAAGAAACTTAATAAAATCTAAATGTCAATGTCATATAGCGAAATTAATATTGCAGTGGTCATTTCAATGGACACTCAACTATGCTAGTGCTGATTGTGTTTGTTAGAAAGCTGTTGTGTGCTTGGATTAAAGAGGGTTAGCGTTTGTATGAATAGCGTGTGCGTGTATCTGTAACTGGCAGCGGGTGCTGCATTGTTGTTGAAAATAATCCTGTCAGCATAATCCTCCTTTGTGAGGTTCATTAATTGCATTTAAGATGGGATGCAATCTAGCTGATTCAGACCCTACTTTAGAGCTTTTCTCAGCTTTTGCTTCATAAAGCCCCTGTCGCTTCAAAGGCTATATGGTCCAGTAAAGGGTGTTTTCAGATTTTAATTTAAATTTACACTGCTTTTTATCCCTTTGACTCATAGCAGTGTGGCCACATTGTGTATACAGTGGCAAAATGAATTTAACAGCTTGCCATCTTCAGAGTGCAGCTGCTACCAGCCACTGCTGCTTGGGTTGTTGAGCTTAGGGCAGCAAATTAAGATTGTAAATTAATCTCCTTTTTGAACAATACATTATCAATCATAAAGGGTAGTATTTTACATTATATATCACATTTTTTGACAACATTCTAATTACATTGAAGATGAGATGTATATGTCAGGTTTGTTACATATGTACACTACATTCCTAATGCTTCAGGTAGTGCTGGGATATTCATTTACAGCCTTATTGCTTTGCAGCGGAAGCGGTTACACTTGTTTTGTTTTTCACTCCAAATATGTAAGTGTAACAGCAATAATCATAAACCTAAATTCTCATATACTCATCCTTGACAATATGGAGAAACAACATTTGCATGTTTACCACACAGATAATACAGGATCAGTGATAAATTTATTTTTTTTCAATATTTATTAAAATGGATAAGCATTTTCAGTAGAAATGGTTTTTAATTTATTGATTATCTGTTGCAGTTAGTAAAGATGAGAAAGATGATTTATTAAGTTAGCCATGGGGATACTTGCATACACTCTCTCTTCCCTGTACACAATAAGTCACTCCAGCTACACTTATTGCACAGCAAAGCTCTAAAATATTTTTGTAAATGTATTTCCTAATTATATTTGGCTAAGGTTTGCTTTTGACTCATGGTCACCAGTCAATTCCGCAATAGAGAAAGAGCAGGAATTTGGAGGCACTCAAGCAGCCCAATGTGAGCGAAACATAGCTTTCTCTCTCAGCCTTGCCTCTGAATTACTCTCCATTTTTATTTTCCTGAATGAAACTTCAGGAAATCCATTTAGGATGGCCTCTGCAGCTTTGGCTGTCAGAGATACAGCCGCTTAAAACCAGAGGTCACCTTCACACTTGTTTAATAGCTACTCAAAGCACCTTAGTGAGTGTGTTTTTGCCCTGACTGGCAATAAATACTCATCGACCGAGCAAGGTTTATCTTTTCTCAGTGTTTTAAAGGGATACCTCCTTTTTAACAGAATATAATGCTGGAAAACGCAATCAAACACTCATTCAGTGTAGGATTGTATAGTGGCTCTGAAAAGTTTGTAGCTTGCTCTTTTGAGGATGACAGCTGTAGTCAGTAACTTGGATTTCCAGCCATTAAAATGGATTTCAACGTCCATACAAACATCTCAAACCACAGCATTATCCTATTCTCTTGTCCACCTGTATGCTCAATATGTTCCAAACATTGATATTTTTGCCAAGATGTGCCAAAATATGGCTAAATACACAATGGTTAACTGTTTGGCTTTCTTAAAAGCAACTAGGTTTGCTTACATTGGTCCTGAGAGAAACAAACAAAAACAGCTCACAACACAAGTGATAATACGGATGCAGTGTTTTTTAGCCATATTTTGTGATGTTGTGTATGTTTGGAGCACATTAAGCATACAGAAGAACAGTGCAAACAGGGATTGGGCTGCTGGAGTGGTTTAAGAAGTTGGAATCCAAGCTGGCAACAGCTTCCTTCCTCCTCGAACCTACTGTGAGCAAATGTACTGAAAAGAATTTCCCACTCGACCCTTGTCCCGGTCTTTGACAGGCAGGGTGCTTGTTCCATGTAGTGTCTACCAGGGACCACCAGTGTTCACCTTCATAAAGTTTTTTGAATTCACCTTGTAAACTAAAATAAGATTAAGAGTCTATAGCCCTGCTACTACCTCTGTGAAGCTGAGGCACAGCAGAGTTAAATGCTCATGTCAGCATGCTCACAATCATGATGCTGATGTTTTGCAGGTATAATGTTTACCATGTTCATCAACTTAGTTTAGTGTGTTAGCATGCTAACATTTGCAAACTAGCTTAACACAAGGGCTGTCCCCTAAACATCAAAGATTCCAGTCATCAGTCGAGATGTCCCTCAGTCAAATCTCATTTTGTCAGTTGTATCACTACACTTTTTTAGCTACATTATTGTACACAGGGAAACATAGGCATGGCAAGTATAAACATTTACAAACCAAGTCTTGTCTAAAATTACCAAGCCTAAATATAACAGAAATAGACATGGGTGATGGAAATGGAGGGCAGCACGATGGAGGGCAGCTTGACTCGTTTCTGTTCACTGCTCAGACACTCAGCTCAGGTGCTGAAAGCTAGCAGTTGGCTAACCTGCTTTTGAACAAATGCTGGTCTGACCTCCTGTACTTCATCCTGTGTGGTTGACTCTTTGGCTGACAGTGCTATCAGCAGTCAGGCAGAAGAGATGCTTGTAGTACACTGGTTTTATTCCTGAACTATGACCAGGATGCACATTTTTCATTTCTTTGACTCTGTGGTTCAATAAGACTGGACATATAGGCTGTTTAGCGTGGGGTGGGGTACTGTAATTGGGTAAAGGCTGTGAATATTATATTTATCATAATCGTGGGTAAGGTGTGCATGGATAGTAATGTTGAGTGTTTAATATAACAAAATATCTTTAGATAAGAAAAAGTTGGAAACACAGCTCCAGCTTTTAAAATATCGCAGAAACAACAAATCTGTCTGTGGGCAGAGTTCAGACTCTTAAAGGACAATGTTATGTCTTATTACATGCTGATGCCACAATATTGCAGGGCTCCATGTTTATTTTTTTTTTCCCAGAAATAACATTAATGCATATTTTTTTCACATTTAACATACAGTGTGCACAAGATGTAGAGGCAAGATGATTTAACCAAGAGATTACTAAAGAATGTCATTTTCCAAAAGTGTTAAAGTATTGACAAGTATTTACAATTTGAAAATGAGATAAAGGATTTAATTCACTGCAGAATTAAATTTTGTGCCAAAGATGCTCAGTATATATAGTAAAATAAATGTTCATAGTAGCAGATGATAAGAAATGTTGATTAAATATGTATCTGGCACATTGAAATAACAGCCTTTTGTCTTTGGCTCATCTTATTTTTCACAAGCAGCTTTCCCAAAATTTGGGGATCCTGATTCAGAACTTTTAAGCTGACAACCTTAAATTATTGATATGATATCATGAAAGTTTCATTGGGAGAATGTGAAATTGAGGTGATGTGATAAGCTAGATTGTGTTACTGGAGATGACTTATAACTCTTTTTGTGTTGTAACCACAAAAACAGTCTACTCACGATTGTGCAGTGGTGTTATAGAGGTATCTTCCCTCACAATTGATCTTTGGCTGAGTACAGACACCGGCTACAGAAAGCACACAGACCCGACATCAGCCAAGTTTAATTTTGACCTGTCATCAAGTTACTCATAGAATTACCTTAATTAGCGACAGCTGATATGACCTGCCAGCGAAAGTGATGTTCACTGTCGGCTAAAAATGAGAAGTTGTTACCTGAGTGGTCTGTACACTGCTCTTTGCTAATAAGACAGAGAGGAGATATAAAAGATTCAATAACAGATTTGTTTGTGTGGGACCTAAGTGAATATGTGTATTTTGCCAGTCCAGGTGTCAGAACCCAGAGTCACTCACACCAGTGTGCCCAAATAATATGTAGAGCCTAACTATGTGTATGTTTTGCACATGCTCATACTTAATCATGTATTAATATTTGTATATATTTAGTGCATGTATGTATTTCCCCAGATGAGATATGTTTTCTTTCATTAAAAAGGGGCAGAACAGCAGAACAACCTAGAAAATACAGCCTGCAAATAGATGTTTGTCCCTGCCATATATGTGGGAAGAAGACCCACAGTTCATTTTTTTGTCCTTTACACATAAGTTGTTTCAGGTGTATGTTTTATAATGTGTAATATGGCTTTTTTGGCATATGTAACACACACAATCGTGTGTGATTACTGGTATGAGCATTTGTGTTTTGTGTCGTCTTCTCAGCTCCATTTATTCTGGTCTTTGAGGCATATCTGTCTCTTTCTTCTGATTGTTTTTCTTTTTTTCTCTCCTCTTTTTTTTTCTCTGGCTGGTGGCAGGAGGGAACTTACCATGCATTTCACGTTGAACTCAGAGTATGTTGCTATGGTGGTTGCTAGGGATTTAGCCTAGAGTGACGTGGAAAGTCCAAATATTGAAGGTGTCCTTCTGATGCAGCGGCAATGGAAGGAATAAGCAATCGCCTCAGATAGTTTTTTTTTTTAATGTGCCCTTTCATTATCATGCCTCTCTTTTGAAATATCAGAATTGATTTTCAAAACACAAAAAAGGACTGCATTAAAAGGCACGATTCAAAGAAAACAGGGAAAACATTGCTTTTCCATATAATGCTTGTTCATTAATTTTCTCATTTTGGCATGTATGTGCAGATAATTCTCTGCATCCCCCTCATAATAAACACTATCATTTTATGTATCTGTTAAACTAACAAAGGATAACTGAAAATATTTAATGTGACCAAGGGATATAGATATTTTATAACAACTAATACAACAACTTTTTTTTCACCACCTAAAAGCCTTATTCTTTAAATGCAGTGCCCACTGATTTTGAATTGATAGATTGTACTTGACAGGTGAGGATGTACAGAGGCTGGAACAAATAATGGAAAGATGTAACAATAAGTGAATATAAAATAACTGAAAAGGAGATGGGGCAGTCTTTGTCAGACATGTCCTGTTATATAAATCCTTCATTTCTGGTTTCAAGAAGGAAACCAGGAAGGAAATATTAAATGTATTTTCCCATTTGCAAAACCTCTCTTAAAGTTGTGTTTATTTTTGTATCATTAGAAGGACTATGTATCTCCAGTATTAGATAGGAATCCCTCACCTTTGGCATGGTTTCATTCTTATTTGGTGAACATAATTCACTGTGTACTAATATTTGGCCATGCACTGTGCTGTGAAAGAACATTTCAGTTAAAGGTGCTACAGTACACTGGTCATGTAAGCCACATAGGAGCTATTTCTTGAATGCTACAGTGCAGCTCTTGAAGGTGTTAATTCTGATGAAGGTCTTTTTTGATGGATTTGGTGGCTGATGTTCAAATCAAGTCTATTCTCACAATACTGACCACGCTGTATGTCAGAGTTCCTTTCAAAAGATAACATGGTATTGACCATGTACCAGTATACTGGAATTTCATTAGGAAAAAAGAAAACTGCCTGAGCAGTTAAACAGTCATATCAGCATGGTTATAACTGACTTGCATGTAGTGCATCAAATGCTTTATATGAAAGATAATACAGAGGCTGTGGGGAAGACTTGCAGTTTAATTTTTGATTATTTTATAGAAAAATGTTACCACTATGTGTCATTATTAGCTATTAGCTGGCTAACCCAGCCATGGTTAACAAAGCTTACTGTGGCTTATATTCTCTAACCAACAACCAAACATCTAAGCAGATGCCAAACCATCTGGGTATACTGTTGCACTGAATTAAGTGCTGGTGGAACAACACTGAAAGTGTTCCTAAGCTGGTGTGTATGTTAGCAGCTAATTTCTGATATTGATGCTGTTTTAGGAATGCAGCTGAGCCAAATACAAAAATAGGTAGTGATTTAAAAGGATATCAACTGTTTTGGAAAATATGTTTGTTCACTGTCTTGCCCAGAGAAACTGCAGATAAAAAAATAGCTATAAGCTTACTCTGGCACAGTACTTCAAATGGTAACATTTATGTGTAATATTGTACATGGTCTCTTACAATAAATAAATAGATAATAGTCAGATGTGAAAAAATAATATCTTATTGTATCTTATTTTCACATTCTGTTTTGACAACAGAGAGGAGCATGTCCATCTTTACTTGGCTTGCCTTGTACCTTGGAATTAGGGGGAAACAATAAGCATTTCAGCACCTCCTAAACTGTTATCTATATTTGTTGTTTGCTAGCAAGCTCACAGAGTCACATGTGTTTTGTGCTTATGCACATCTCTGGTGTTACTAACTCTTATTAACTTCAGTGACTGCTAACAGTCTATCTATTTTCAAACCAATTAATCCTCAGTTTCTCATTTTTCTAGTTTGCACTTCCAAAACCACCACCTGCCTCCTACATCCTGTCTTTTTAGGACCTTGTGTGATTTCTTTTATCATTGAGTCACTCACCAAATTGACAAATTACACCACTTATAAATAAATCACATCTTGACCCTAATGTTCTCCGTAATTACAGATCAATTTCTAAACATCTGTACATGTCATAACTGCTTTGAAACATTAAAGGCAGTCAACTCACCACTTATGTGTCCAATAATAGCTGTTTTGACAAACTACAGTCTGGTTTTCACAGACTCCATTCCACTGAAACGTCTTCAGCCAGCTTGATCTCAGTGAAGTATTTGATACTGTTTATTATGGCCTGTTATTGCACCATCTCCAGTATCAGATAGGCATCCATCACCTTTGGCATGGTTTCATTCTTATTTGTCTAACATAACTCATTGTGTACTTATATGTACACAAGGTCTTCATTGTGTAATGAATAAACCTTTCTGACTCAGAAAGTTACATCTGGTGTACCTCAAGGCTCCATCCTGGGTCCTCCTATGTTATCAGTAGGTGATATTAATTACAATTTCGGGATCCATTTTCATTGCCATGCTGATGATACATACTTATTCATTCCAACTCAACCCAGTGAATCTTCAGTCTCTCAAATCCTTGCCTGTCTGAAATTTAAAAACTGGATGTCTTTTTCATGTTAAAAACAGATAAAACTGAAATACTTATTTTTGGACCAGCCAAACACATTTTTTAAGTCTTTTTAAAATGTCTATCTGCATCTTGATGGTTGTGGAATTTCCACAGAGAAAAACAGCTTGGGTGTCATATTTGAGCTGTCCTTGTCACTTGAATCCCGCATTAGGTCTACTTTCAAGATAGCATTTCACCATCTCTGTGATATAACCAAAATCAGTCCATTTCTCTCAGTAACTCATACAGTGATTTTGATCCATGCATTAATCTCTTCCAGGCTTGATTGTTGTGATTTCCTTTTTTTCCTAGCCTATTCCAGTCATCTATCAGTAGTAGGCCTGGGACGATATGCTTATCTCCCGAATCGATACTTGATACATGATACATACGTGATACTTGGGTGCCAATCCGATTCTTGAGTATTCACCTTTTGCTGCCCCGCCCATTTTTTCCTCTTCTGGTTCGAACGCAATTGTATTCATTCTTCCAGTTTAGTGCTAGCATAATTTACCAGCTAATGGCATTGTCAACAATGAGGAAAAACACAGTGGTGTGCTGGTTCATTTTAGACAGAAGACTCACGTTATTTGCGATATGATTAAGTTCAGGATGGGATGTCGAAGCCAGGACTGTGTGACGCTGATAGGTGGTTCCTCTGATACACATAGCTGCTTCATCAGGTCTGCCTTTCAGTAGCTTTTCGCGCTGATCGGAGATCATCAGAGATTCAGCTCCACAAAGACATGAAATGTTCTGGTAAGTCTGTGTTTCTAATTTTTGTAACTTCCAAATCAGTCAGCATGCTGGCTTGAATTGCGAAGTAACATCTGAAGTGTGTTGACTGTTTTTAGGCAGTGTAACAGTGGCTGCGCAGTTGGTTAGCTAACACTGTTAGAATCCTATTTTGTAAACGTAGTTACCGTTTGACACAGCATGACGTTAATTATTAACTTCGGTTAACTAATGCAGGATCCTGGTGTCTAGTTAAATAGCTTGGTGACTTTCTGTTTGCTTAGCTAAAACATTTGTAATTTTTATTTTTGAACATTGGAACCTTCATGAACATAGGATTTATTGCAGGGCTGATGAGACTGCATTAGCGTTGGCTAGGTATAACTAATATACTGGCAACTGAGTGTATTGATATATTCCTTTTTGACAATGTCCAAAATGCACCTTTTAGTGACAATGTGACACTATACATCACACGTGAATTCCCACAGCTTTTTTCCATTCTGGTTTACATCCACTCCAGAGCAAATGCAACCACAGCCACAGAACACATCAAGAGGACAAATTCATCCTGGGTGATTTTAATCACTGCCCAGCTGACAAATATTTTAAAAGTATTTACCAATACGTCACATGAACCACTTGCTGTGGTTCAATCCCAGATGCATACAGGTCCATCACCACCCACCACCGAACTGCCAAACTGAAATATAGAGACAAAGTGGAGCAAACATTTATGCGAGGGAACCTCCATTCAGCTTGGCAGGGTCTCAAGAACATGGCAGATGTGAATACTGCTTCCACCACCCGCAAGCTCATTCAGGTTGCAGGCAGCAGCCTAGCATCACTCACAAATGACCTAAATTCCTTTTACACCAGATTTGAGACAGACAACAGCACCCAGCTAGATGCAACCATCTCTACACTCAAACCTGGTGACCCTGCCCTCACCATAAAAAAAGGATGCGGTGGGAGCCCTCAAGAAGTGAACACAACACCCATGCCAGACAACATCAGTGGCCATACCCTGAGGTACTGTGCTGAGCAGGTGGGGGGCGTGTTCCAGCCCCTTTTCCAGAGCTCCATGGTCAACAGCATAGTCCCCCAGGAAACACAGGTGGAAACACTCAACAGTTATTCCAATAGCCTACTGAAGAAGGGCACTATAAAGGCCTTGAATGACCTCAGGCCTATGGCTCTCACCTCTCTTGTGATGAAAGCCATAGAGGGGGTCATCAAAAACCATATCATCAAGGCAACACAGATGGACCCACTCCAGTTTGCATACCACGCAGGCAGAGGTAGTGATTCCCCTATAGAATGAAATATGAGTGACACTGCTAAAATTTCTCCATGACCACTGATATCAATGGGCTACTAAAGATTTTCACTTGCACACTGCGCAAGCATGATAACACCCTACAGTGTGGAATTGTTTTGAGTCATCGACTGGTGCATCTAATCCGAGAATCCTTCCTCTCCTTATTCTTCAATGGACATCTATTTGAAAGGTACTGTTATAAAAGTAATGTAGCTCCTTTAGGGCTGTGCATAATGTGTGTGTGTAGCAAGTGTGTGGTTGATCGAATGCAGAGAGCAAGTGGCAGAAAAGTGACAGTGAATGTGAGTGGAGCAGAGGAAAAGGATAGCAGTGAGTTGTCAGTCTGGCAGTAAATGTACAGTGTGGGCTACAGTGTGTCATTTAATAAATGTTGCAGCTTCTCAAGATCAAGAGAAATCCTGCCTGTTGTGTCCTCAACTGCTGGAAAAGTGAAGGGGGTTAGCCCTGAAGTTAGCAACAATGGGTTAACCTAACCTGACCAGGCTCACTTCAGGTCGACCGACCTTTAAGGTGGACCAGCTGTTCTCATTTTGGTGTCAATCTCAGCCACACCTACTGTAAATAGAGAACAGAGAAATGTCTGGCTGCTGAGTCTCTCCCGAGTTTGGCTCAGCGCCGCCACCCTCCACCCCCCGCCACTCCAAAGCAGCCAACCTGGGGGAAACACTGAGAGGGGTTGACAATGCAAAAGCATTCATTACAGACAACATACATAATCATCTGGAACACCCCAACACTACAGCAAGACTCCTATTTGCAGACTTCTCCTCAGCATTCAACACCCTGCAGCCACAGATTCTTGCTGAGAAACTCACCAACCTCTTCTACCTAGATGACCGACTAATACTGTGGATAATGGACTTTCTCACCAACAGGTCACAGAGAGTGCTGATCAACAACACCTTCTCTGACCTCCTACACACTTGAACTGGTTCCCTGCAGGGCTGTCTTCTCTCACTCCTGCATTTGATCCTCTACACTGATGACTGCAGGTACACCCAGCCAAACTGTCACATGGTCAAATTTGTTGATGACACAGTCCTCCTGTCTCTGCTTTCAGGCCCCTCACAGCATCACAGCTCAGCTCTTGATGAGTTTGTGGATTGGTGTGACAACTTCCACCTGGAGCTTAATGTGAACAAGACCGAGGAGACGGTAGTGACCTCCTCAAAGAAGCAGAGGGAACTTGCTGCGACATTCACCACCATTATCCACGGGAAGCCCATAGAGATTGTTGAGGAATATAAGTACCTGGACACAATCCTGAAGAAGCACAACTCCTCTGGGGTCAGTAAGGACACCCTCACAACATTTTACTACTCCTTCATTGAGAGTGTCATGACATTCCCCTTCACCTGCTGATTCCACTCCATCAGCCTCCAGAACAGAAATCACCTGCAGAGCACAGTCAAAGTCTGCTCCAAAATTATTGGACTTCCTGTCAGAGCCCTCTCCACCCTATGCGAGCAGCAGATGCTAAGGTCAGCTGACAGAATCCTACAGGACCCCTCACACATCCTGTTCCCTGTGTTTGAGTGGCTTCCCAGGCTTCAGAACACAGAGGAGAAGGGCAACCTTTGTCCCCAACTCCCAGCCATCCCTGTCCCTCTGCTCACCCTGCTAACCCCCCCTCCCCCCATAGAGTTCATGCACTAACACACACACACACACGCACACACACAGTGACTTGCACATGACTTGGACTGATGCTGCTATCTATGTTCATTGAATCACTATGCACCTATATATTATGGAGGCAACCATCAATACATATACTGTGTGTACTCCATTGTACTTTCACTACACTAATATTATCATACTCATATCATTATAATTATCATCAATGTCTACAGCATTGTGCTGCATCATACTGCTTTATACTTTTTATTGCACTAATATTGATATATGAATATATTAATTGCACTAATCTATATTAATTGCACTATTGTTATCATTCTAATATCATTATTGTTATTATCATAATGTGTACATTGTGCTGCATTATACTGTTTTATACTTTTATTGCACTAATATTTTTATTTTTGTATCATTATTATTATCATAATGTTTACAGCTATTTTTTTTTTGCATTTTATGTATTATACTATTATCATAATGTGCACAGCTTATTTTTGCTTTTTACTTATTTTTAAATTTTCCTGTATTGACTCTGCTACTCTACACGCCTTTGCAAATTGCCCCTCAGGGACAAATAAAGTGTTTTGAATTGAATTGAAAAATTAGGATTTAGGATATATATGTGTGTGTGTATATATATATATGTATATATATATATATATATATATATATATACACACACATACAACTTATGACCTGCATCATCTGCTTCTTCTACCCCTGGCAGTGCTGCATTACAATGTATGTGCATGACAATGGTATGTTCTGCAAATGTTCCTGGGTAGTCAGCCCCATCAAGGAGAAGCCATCATACAGTTAGCAATTTCAGTCATTTAATCTAATTAATTACTTGAGTCAGTGCATATATTAAATATTATTACTGAATGCGGTATAAATATTTTTATCTCCTCCAGCATATGTATCAGCCCTGATGGAGTCTCTGAGGGAGACCTCACCAAAGATTATGAGACAGCATAGTACAGGTCCTGCCATCAGATCACCAAACACAAGGCAGCTGGCTTCTAACTTGCACAGCCTTTACGGTTTAACACAGGACTTAAGTGTGAAACCCTGCATGGGTGTTGGGGTCCTCATTTTGCAGTTTAACATTATTACAAGTCATATCAATTCTAAAATTCATACTCATATTTGCCAGGAGCTTACATTTTCTGTTTCAGACTGACTCAATTGTTTTGTTGTGTATTTATTTATATTTGAAACTTGGTAAGAGATTTATATGAAATTTGGGGAAAAAAATTTTGATCATGAATGATTGAGTGATGGGGTATTTTTGAACATTTTGACTATTTACTCATGGTTATTATATTTAAAAAACTCTCATGATTGTCTATCTCTGTGTGTATTTTGATGTAGAGCAAGATGCAGATTGAATATGAAAAACTCAAGACAGAGACTCATCAGCCAGACATTTCTCCATTCTCTGTTAAAGAGCGGCTGAGATTGATACTAAAATGAGAATTGCCGGTCCACCTTAAAAGTCAGTCCACCTTAAGCGAGCCTGGTCAAGTTAAGCTAATGCGTTAGTCATAACTTCGGGGCTAACCCCCTTCGATAGATGAGTATTTTCTTTCTGTTTTTCTTCTGTTTTGAGTAGCTGCAGCATTTATCAACTGACACGCAGCCTGCACTGTACATTTACTGCCAGATTGACAACTTACTGCTAAACATTTTCTCTGCTCCGCTCGCTTTCACGTCATGTTTCTGCCGCTCGCGCAACTACACACACACGTACACGCACTGCCTTATTCCTTAACGGAGCTACGCTACTCTTGTACCTTTCACGTATATGTCATTTGAAGAACGAAGAGAGGGAAGATGACTAAAAAAAATCCACTATAACATTGGGTGTCATTGTGTGTGAGTGAAAATCATTAGTAGTTCGTTAATATTATATTATATAATATTATATTCTTAGAAGGTTCGCTAGTTGATCCAACTGCAAACTGACATGAGCCTCAGCCCAGAACCAGCACTAGGTTCCAGTTGGTGGAAAGGGGCAATCAGATATTTTACCATATACACTAGCATACCTCCCGAGTTCTTCTTGTTCCACTTACTGTCTATTCCCAGAATTCACAAAACAATGTATCGTGGTCCCTACTTGTGGAACAGTCTTCCTACTTACATTAGAACAGCTCTTCTCTGTAAACTTTTAAGGTCAGACTTAAAACTCACCTGTTCTCTCTGTCCTTTAATATATATTTTCCTGTAGCCATCTGGTCAACACTTTTATATGTTTTAATCCTTTCTTTGCACTCTGTTGGTTTGATTGCCATTGTTCTCAGTATTTTATCTCTACCTATTTTTTTATTAATTGTGTCACTTAATAATCTAACAATTTTATTGTTTGGTGGTTCTGCTGTTGTGTCCATTGTTTTTTGTGATTATGCACTCTAAATGAATGTTGACTTTTGTTCAAAGTTTCAAAATGCTTTAAGGTCACTATAAGGGCAGGGCTTCTGAGATGTTGTGTGCAGGATAGGAAATAATACCAATGAACATATATGTCTGGAAGTGTCACCCAAAAGTGGCCAAATATATAATGTCTGTTAACAAATTGAACCTAAATCTATAGAAGGAAGCTTGTTATGCCCTTCACTACTTAAATTGTAAACATTTGAATTTATTAAATTTGCAAACATTGTTCTGTGACATTAATCTTTCCCATTACCCTGTAAATTGGAAATGAAAAACTTGGTGACAGTAGCTGTTTGCTTTCCATATTATCTTTGATTGGATGTTTGCATTCTCCTTAATGCTTCTCTTTCTGTGTGTGATTGCTTGGTATGTAGGCTTATTAAGGCTGTTGCAATCAATGGCAGCCTAAATGATAATATCCAGTGCCCACCTCAAGAGCTGAAGGCCTGGGGAGTGAAACACCTGCCCTGCAGGTCCTCCCACTTCCTCCTGTACTGTCTTTCCCTGTCTTGCAGTCCACAGCTGTAGCAGCCATCACACAACCCCAGGCAGGCTAGTTAGCCCTGAGAAAAGAGCCTGAACCCCCGATCAATAACTTTAGTCTTGTCTACCTAATTGCTCATTGGTTGACATTGGCGCCAGACTATATGTAAGTGCATGTTCCCCCCAGTGATCGACTTCGGCTCCATTTCCACCACTATCCACCTAGTGTTGGGCTTACGGTCTGCCCCTCTCTCTTTTCTCCTGTCCTCGTCTCTGTTCACCCATGTTTCGAATGGAGAAAACCTGACCTGATCGGCTTCTGCTCAGTTATCTCAGCGGGATGAGACTCCGAAGAGATGTGCTGCACTCTTACCAGGCCCGTGACTCCCAGGCTGCTCAGGTAAATATCCGGGTTTAATGACGAACAGGAAGATTAGCCAGTTACTCCCGCTCGCAATTTCATTGAGCGCCAGGAAATTAGCCGGTCTCGTTTGGGGTTTTCTGAACGGCTTATTATATGATCTAATGCAGACACACTTTATGAGCGTGGAGCAGAGTATGGAGAGGGCAGTATTGATTGTGCTCATTGTGAATTATGTGAATAGATAAAAGTGTGAGTGTGCATATATATTAGCCAATTATGCGCTCAGGTGCTAATGTAAAAATTCTGCTGAATAAATATGAAATATGCCTCTATCAGCATCCAACCTGTGTCCCCTCGACACTAGTCATTTGAGATGATAATTGGGATAGCATGTTTGCCTTTTTCTGATGAGACGAGATATTGTGATAGCTCTCCTCAGCCTGGATTTAAATGTGTATTGATCAGTGTGAGGCTCAGGAGCTCAAATCAAAACAGCAGTGCAGCCCCTGTACACTTGCATATACTTGTGCCTTTGTTTTTCACATTATATTTTCAAGAAATCTTACAATCCACAGACATAAAACATCGGTTAGTATGTCACTTAACATAAGAAGCTAATTTGTATGTGTTCTTGCCCTCTTTTTCCAGTAGTAGTGTGCTAATGTCATGATTTAAATGAAGTATTGATCAGTTTAGGAGGGGAGAATAGAGAGAGAGGGAGCGATTGTGAGGGAAAGAAAGCAAGACCAGGGTTATCGGTGGATCGCACACAGAAAGAGAGTGCTAACGGATGAGACACGTTTTAAGCGATTCTGTGAAATGGATTTCTGCATAATCTGTATTCTTAATTCAGGAATAACCGCCATGCTCTTTTGTTTGACGTATTCCGAGAAGCAAAAATGGACACAGAGACGACAAAATGCTTTCAACTGGACATTAATGGAGAGAAAGGTCTTTTTTTATTCTTGTTTTTTGTTGATTTCATGGAATATTTGCCAGCCCGTGTGCAGATGCTTAAATAATGGTTTGTCTTGGTTCCTGTCTGGGTCTCCATCTTGTCTGGCTATCATTCCCTCTGCAACGACGACACTGCAGCAGCCTCAGGCACACTGGGCTAAAGCCTCTGTCCAAGTGAACCAGAAGCTAGGTCTGTTTGTCTTCCTCTTGCTGTCCTCCCTTCCTTTCTCCCAAGCTCCCTCCTCTTCCTCTCTCTCTCTCTGTCTTTGGGTGTCTCTCTCCCCCTCTATCCCGTCCTCTCATGTGATTTAGCACAGCAAGGTTGTATTAATTAGTGGCCTGTTTATTATTGTTGACGCACTTACTGGGCAGGCAACTGTATGCTGTTTATCTCGCCATTTGCTGGACATTATAGTTTCATAGCTGTTTATAGTTAATCTGTATTATTACTGTAATACAGTAAAATGTTACCATCCTGGTATTAGTTATGACATAATTTAACACATTTGTGTTGTATTTTAATTTCATATATATATATATATATATATATATATATATATATATATATATATATATATATATATATATATATATATATATATATATATATATATATGTATATGTATATAACCTGCTCTGATAGTTATGTGAAATTATTTATTTGTATTTTTTTTAATTAATGTTAACTATAAATTTTCACCTGAACCTGAAAGTCTTGATTTTTTTCAAAGAAGACATTTTAATTTATTCCTTGCTGAATGTTATAGTCAACGTTGAATTACTGATCAACTGATATTTTTAGAATAAAGGCTGGATTCTACCTACCAGTTAGTATATTGTTATTTCACTGTGCAAATGCGAAGCGTGTTTCGAATAAATATTGATTTGGTTTTGAGAGTATTCAGCTTTATCTTCTGTTGTCCTTCTGACACAGAGTTAGCAGCTCCAGGCAGATATCAGGCCAGTCCTTGATGGGACAGGACCATGGCAGGCTTTATGTCTGAGTACATGCATAGTAGAATAGAGAACCATGGTGCATCTCAGCTACAGAGTGAGCAGGCAGGCTGCGCAGAGAGGATAGGCTCTGTGTACTGGATTGATTTTTCTCCTCCTCTCGCCGCCCTGCCTCCTTTTGTGGTTCAATAGCTGGACATCCAGGAGAAGGATCTCTCAGTCGCAGTCTGAACTGCAGGAGAGCCAACTGGATCTCTGGAGGAACACAGTCGCATGCAGCAATACCAAAAGCAGCTTCAGAGACAGACCATCAGGCCCAGGAGCTCCAGAGTCAGGTATAGTGCTCAATGCTAGGCCCAGGTTTTTCCAGCAGGCCTCAGACTCAGACCCATCATGCTTCATGTGCCCATCCTTATCAGTGCATTTTGAGCAGAACAGCATTGTCAAGAGCACATTTTAAATATTTCCATCCCACTGTTGTTTCATTTTGATTGTAAGTGGTTTTGCTAGAGCCATCTTAACTAGACTAATGCAGCTTGAGGAGTAACATAAAATTGTATATACTGGATGTGTGTGAAGGACAGAGAGACAAATGATGAAAAATGCAAGCATCAACATGTGAAGCATTTAAATACACCAGAGCAGCACATCCAGAAAAAAATTTACACCATAGAGATAGGCAGGGATGAATGTCCACTGCACAACAGCAAGGTCGACAAACATGTTCTGTTTGACAAACAGGCACAAACTGTCACATTGACAAGCAAAAGAAACCCAGGATTCTAATGATTGATGACTGGGGTTTCCGACATGTATTCAGAAAAAAAAACTCTGCTTACCACCTTCCCTAGAGAAAAACACTGACCAATCTGAACCACTGACTGTGTTGATTGCTGGTGTCTGTGTCACCTGTTGCTAAGCTTCTGGGCAGACTCTGTTTATAGTGTTCAATCAGAGACTGAGGTGTCATCTCAGTCGCACTCCCTGTATTGTTGACTGGAACATTCATAGTGCTGCCTTACCCAGTCTTACCCACTGTGAATCTCTGCTTATTTCCTCTGTTTCCCTACCACTCTTCCAGTCCTCATTAACCTTAATGATTCCCTATCCCTATTCATTTTCACTCACTTTTCAGGAGTTCTGTCACTTATTCAGAGGTTACAAAATATATGGACTCTAAATTGTTTTATTTTAATTTTAGTCCATTTTAAATTAAAGGTACCTTGTGGAGCTTTTTACCTCTAGTTGCAATGTAGCACAGTATTATAAGATGTAATGTAATCAGTCATTCCCCTTATTTTATAACTTGTAACCTTCCAACGTGCTTAGTCATAAGCGATGCACATGCACTGAACAAGCATGAAAATGACATGATGCACGTTTTGCTGACTGCAGATGCTGACTGTTATTGCTCTTTTGTTACCCAAGTAACAAAGAGCAATCCAACTAAAAGGGTCCTTTGATGCAACTTAGTGCATCTACTTATTTACTATATGTCCTGGTCCATAAGTTATATTTCTTCTAATTTTCAAAGAAAACTTTGTAAATCTGCAACTTTCAAAGGGCTGGGCAATGTGGCCAAAAAATCTAATCTCAATTTTCTTTTCAAGTTTGAAACACCATATTTTTTAGACATTTAAGCAAGAATAATAAGACTTGCACTACCTGCAAAGCTGTCATCATTACGCATAAAATACAGATTATCCCATACAGCTATTGACTGACAGAGCACAGGAATTCCGTTTAGTTATCAGTTTCAGCACAGACAGCAGAAAAGTCAGATCACTAACTGATCTGCGCTGTTTGTGTTTTTCTGCAAGACATCAGCCTGACATCTGCAGTCTGCTGCTAGCTAGTGTGAGCTACCAGGTTAGGACACACTGAGGAAAGTAGGATGTGGAAACTGTAACTGGAAGTGATACCTCGTCAACAAACACAAACCGAGAGCACAGGTCAGTGTGCAGAGACATTTTCAGTATGTCCCTCTCGTAGATGCGACCCTTAAATTCACCACGAGATAGCCAGAGCCAGCTAAATACTTGGAGTCATGACAGTCCCAGTAAACTGTGGTAGGCGCACATGTTGTGTACATGGACGCACATGTATTGTAAATGAATATCACATTCAAAGATGTTGTCCCATTCATTCCTATCAAAGTTGCTAAGTGTAGCATGAAGCCAAAAGAAGTCTGCCATGTTTCTGAGGGTTTTCTCCACACTTTTAGGCCCATACAGCATGTACACTAGAGTCCTTCTCCAGCTGAGCCGGCTCAGATTATGCACGTCCTGTAGAAAGAAGAGTTGCGACACTCTCATGGACTTCTGTTGTAATCGCAGAATGTGGAAGTAACACGTGTCATGGGGCGACCAACAGTTCCAAACACTGTAGAGTTACAGCGTTGAACCCCATTCATTTCCAGTGTTCCCCAAGCATGCTCACTGGTAAGTTGACGAAACAACTGCTTTTTTTTTTTTTACATTTTAATGCATTAGTTAATGTTTATCATAGCTTGTTGGATTCTAAATGCAGTTAGCTTATGTAAGAAACACTTCGCTAGTTACCATAACCAGATGTCAGTTGGCCTATGTCTACCTCAAATTAATTGCAGTTATTGGTATTCGCTGGTATACAAAGTTTATCTTTGGTTATTAGATTAAATATTAAAGTTAGCAACTCTTAGTTTCAACAGTATTAGTACATCTGATTACAATGAATTGTAGCTAGCTCAACTAAATAACATGTCTAGCTTGTATCTAGCGAGGTTGTTCCTTAGTTAATTCAGTCATTACATACATCATTTTGTTAGCACAATTACAACAACAGAAAACTGTATGTTTTCTGTTATTGTAATTGTATGTGCATCAATGACAGGTGATAAGATCAGCGGCATAAATGTTGATGATCACAGTAAAAAGAAAGTACAACTGAAGGTCACATATTTTTTCTTTTGAAGAGCTGACATGAAAGCATGGGAGACTAACTTTGATGACCTAGCAAGCCAGCTATCTATAAATGATCCAAAAAGCAACAAGGTATGTAATTGTCAATTGTATCTGTAGCATCCAAAACTTAATACCAATACCGCTTAAACAGTTGAAGATGTTTGGAGCTACAGTTAGACACAGTTAGACACTGACACAATTTCTGTTTATATAATCCCTGTGATATAGCACTTTGCCATTTAGGAGCAATGGCAAAGCTGGTGGAGAGATAGAGAGGCTGGTGGAGTGATGACCAGGTGGATGAAGTGATGGACCGGCTGGTGGAGTAATGACTGTGCTGGTGGAGCGAGGAGAGGCTGGTTAGTAGGGCTAGTGGAGAGATGACCAGGCTGGGGGTGCAATACCCAGGCTGGTGGAGTGATGACTAGGCTGGTGGAGCGATGGAGAGGCTGGTGAAGCTTTGCAGAAGCCTGATAATGACTCATTCATTTGAATCAGGTTTTTTGGAGCAGAGAGACATCTAAAACATGCAGGGCAATGGGTCCCCAGGAGAAAAACTGTGTTAGACTCTTAATATGATAGAACAGCATGCAATAAACATAAGACAAGGGACCAGAAAAACAGACCCTCCATACCTATTAAGGCTGAAGCCATGCTAGGTGGTGGGACATTTGTAGGAACAAATGTCAGACCGAGCACCTCCATAGCAACGATCACGGTGTTTGTTGGGGGCCTGCTTGTTGTAGGCTTAGATGTTGCTTGGCTTTGCTGATTCTTCTTTGCCCTTTTCATTGGACAGCACATTTTTCCTTTCAGCCTGGATGTGCTTTGCTGTGATTCTCAACCTCAGCCTGATGTATCTGTTGTTTTTTTTTTCTTTTTGTACATCATGGCATGAGGGAAGCATGCTGTCCAAGAGCTTAGCCTCTCTCTCCAGCAAATCCATGTCATTTGGGAGCTCCATGAGGGATGCACTGGTCTTGGTTTGGAACAGCCCCTCAGTTTGCCGGACTAGATCAAAGGCGTCTTGCGACAGCCGATAAAGCGCACCTGGCTTGAATTCCTTCAGCTTCATTAAAGTACTGCGCTCTCCTTCAGGACTTTCATCATTGTGCTTAATTGCATTTTGACATTCATCACAATTGTTGGAATATCTGATTACTGTATTCACCATGTAGCCCGTAAGATGGTAGCGAGCACAGGTCTTGGTTTTTGTGAGGTCAGGTGCAGGGTTGTGCTCCATCAGCTCCTCCATTCTGAGGCCAGGGCTGGGAAATGTCTCCTTTTTGTCCAAGAAGTCTGTCAAAAGGCTGTTGTCATCCTCCTGATAGCTTCATGATTTCATTGTCGAAAGAAACTGCCCAACTGATATTGATTTCAGTGCCTGGTGAAACTTCGTTGGAGCTGGGACTGGATTCTTCTGTCCTATGCAGCTGAATAGGTTTTCGAGACAGTCTTGGGTAAACCTGCTGGTCAACGCAAACAAGTGTCCCTGGGCCAGCATGTCTTCTTGGATTGATAGTATTGTAGATGTTGCCATCACAGTTCTTGTTTGCACAGGCTTCCAGCTACCTGGTTGTCCAATCTTCAGCCCACGGAACAGTTGGATCTTGTCCTGGAGGAACTTGATGGCCTTTTGGTACTCCTCCAACTTGTCAGTACCATCACTGGGTGACAAGAGGACATGATGTCAAATCAATGGTCCACCTGCTCCAGGAGCCATGCTGTTGTTCGTTTAGAGGGGGGTTGTTGTTCTTGCTCCACCATGTATTTCAGGCCAGCACTTGTTACCTTGCTAAAGACATTCAACGCAGGGCCCACCTTTATCTTGTCGAAGTGACTCGACCGAAGGGTTTTACGTGATAAACTTGGAGCAATTTTCAATGCCATCCCCTTTTGAAAATCCACCAAATCTTTCAATGGACCAGTTGAAACTTTATTTGAGGAGAGGTTCTCCCTCTCATCCGTATCTGGTGGAATTGTAAACGTCTGTCCACAGACACTTTCATGTCCTCACCAGATGTGGGACATCTGGCATGAAGTATAATTTCCTGTCTGGTCTTGCTGGATGTGGGACAGACGCTTCGTTGTGGTCCACTACAAAGGCCTTCCACATTGCCTGATTAGGGCTGCCCATGTCAGTGGTGACGTTAATCACATGTAACCCTATGGAAGCTGCTCTGTCAATAATGTCCAGGATGATTGGTTTGTAATCTGCCCCATTAGTGGAATTGCCACCGGTAAGTCACTACTTGTTTCCATTGTGTCGTGCTCCCTTCCAACATAAAAACACATGCATGTGTTGCCTCTCCTGTTTGGCTGGGTAACATTACATCCCAATAAAGCTTCCCTGTTTCCAGGTGCAGCTCCACGCTTGGTGTGATTGCCACCTCATCCAGAGTCATCTTTATGTTCCATCTTGTTCCATGTTTAGGTTCTATCTTTATGTGCTGCAGTCTTCTCCGCAGTGTTCTGATGTCAGGGAGAGGAATTTCCATGCCCTGAGGTAGCCTGTAGCCCGTTGAGCCTGTAGCAAAATAGTTTTATGCCCTTTTTTTGTCATTTCCTCATCTCATGCCCCTCTTACTCTTCATACCGATCATTTTTATCTGATTGTTAGAAAAAAATGCAGCAAATTCCTTTTCCATGACTAAATTTTTTTTCCGTAGGACCACATTCATTCTGTCGTTTTAGGGTTGCCTCTAAACTTTAAACACTGATTCTTGGCTTATTGGCTCCTTGTATACCCTCTCCATCCCCTCAGTCTTCACCTTCCTCATCGTCTCTTCCCTCACTTTCCCTTCTCTGAATTCCATCACTTTCTCCCTCAGTATCTGAAATGATGGCATGGCATTGTAAGTGTTACAGGGAGGGTGTGTAGGCTAGTCATTGAAACTGGAAATATTTTATAAATTATGACTTCACATTATTCATACTAAAATTCATTTTGGGACAATATGTCTGGTCACTGGCCACTGCATGAACATGTACTGGAGGTTTTGGGGTGGTTCTCACAGCAGGACCCTTCCTTCTCTTGGGCTCAGGCAAAGCACAAATACAGTTCGAACAGCATCAGCTTACAATTTCAGTTGGCCTTTTTTGTTCTTGTGAATTGCTCTCCCTCAAAATGTGCCTGCTGAATTACATATGAGTTTAATTTCCACACACATTCCAGACTTTACCTCATAATTGTCAATCACAACTTTATTGTAGTCATGTACATATTCCAGTAAAACACATCAAAAACCTTGATCCACAAGCTAAATGTCCAAATGTGGAGTATAAACATACAGTTTTCTGTTATTGTAATTTCTCGTGATAGTCAGGTTGCTTCTGCTGACTTGGGCCAACCATTTTCTTCTCCTGTTGGTATCTTTTGGGAAACCATACATCCAGATCCCTTTCTCAGACCAATTGGTGCATCCAAATGCTGCACAGCCAACCATAGTAAGACATCAATGTATAAAACTTAGATGTTATGATTACCACTTCAGTTTCCAGAGAAGGGGTGCTAATTAACCCCTCCCTGCCTCCCACCTCTTTCTATCTGACTGCATTGGGTTTCGATGTGTACTTAATCTATGTCCCTCAATGTATTAACTGTAACACAGTTTCATCTTTTTTTACCACTCCCAATTCTCTCAAGCAGACAGGTTTGACTCGACTCAACAACCGGTCTCCTCTGGGGCCTATGACATGGTCTGATTCTGGCAGTGCAGTGCCCTCCGCAAAAAATTCAAGTAAGTGTAGCATTTCCTGTGGTGTGGAGTTTGAATGTTTTTATTATCATTGTGTGGATAAGCATATGACTCTGTGATTCTTGTGTATGTCTGGAGAGGTTTTGTGCAGTGATCATTCAGTGAAGTTTACTGAGTGCTCACGGCCAGGCATCCAGATCTCCTTTTGTTCTTACTGTTGCAGTGAATGGGATTGGTCCACCTTACTCCATCTTAAGCACATATTTACACACCCTTTGTTGTACTTCTCAGAAACCAATCTAACTGTTCTGCTTTACATTACAAACATTACTTCTGTATGTACAATCATGTTGTATAAAACTCATGATATTGTGTGGCATAGTTAGAAATATGGTGGTACTTGGTCATAAATACCGACTTGCTACATTTCCCCAACTCCCTTGCATTCCGCCGTGGAAGATGCACACTATTGAATGCATTATAAAGCAAGCACAATATTTATACTAAAATTCCATGTTACCATGTTACCCACATTTCTGAAACTGTGGTGGGTGAACACTAAAACCTCTAAAATATTCAAATCAAATCAAAATCAAATCAAGTTTTATTGTCACATACACAATCATACACAGTGTAATGCATAGTGAAAATTTTAGGTGCTTAGATCCAGAATGAAGCAAACAATTAGATAAATACAATATAATAAAAGTGAATCTAACAATAGAATAGAAAATGAATCTAGCAATTAGATAAAATAAAATAGAATAAAATAACAGAATAATTCTGAAACTGGGGTGGTAAAAGTCCAAATCTTAATCCAAATCCTGAGGCGCCTATGAAAGCACTTGGAGCAGTACGCTCGCATACTGTGGGATGGAAATATTAGAGATGGAGAAGAAATACAAGATGTGTGTGTGTGTGCTGTTGTAAAGAGCATGAGCAACTCCATAACTTGCTATCACCCTGTTTTGTTTTCTAGGATAAAATGATGAAATGCAGGAGCTGAATATTTTGAATATTTTATATTTCAACTAATATAATGACGTGTGTGTGTGTGTGTGTGTGTGTGTGTGTGTGTGTGTGTGTGTGTGTGTGTGTGTGTGTGTGTGTGTGTGTCCAGTCTTAGGTTTGTGAGTGGCAGTTGTGACAGCAAGGCCTAGATCTAGCCCTGCCAACAACAGGAATGGAAGACCATGGGTGGGGAAAAAGATTGGACCTTTACCCTCTCCCTGGACATCTTATGTAATGAAATGTTTTGTTGAACACAATTGGTTGCCTTGTATATTTTGTACTATTGACCAAACTTCTTTCTTGCTTAAATTGAGCAATTGCTGGCATGATTGATATTCCCTTTGTGTGCATGTTTATGTGAATGTCTTAATATAAGACATTAGGATGTGCGTAACTATGACCATAGAAGCACATATGAATGCATACATACTGTAAATTAATACATTTACAGTATGTATATGTGTTTAATTTTGGAGGGAAGGGGGACTGCTCCTATGACGTAGGGAACAGCTATGAAAAATATGAATACATACATACTGTAATTTAATACATTTACAGTATGTATGTATTCATATTTTTCATCATGTGTTAATATTTACCGAAAATTGCTGGAAATATAGTCACTGCTGCTGTCTGTCCCACTGAAAACATTCAAACATGTTGACAGAGCGGATTTGTTTGGAACTATTGAGAATACAATGAACCACATGATCGCATGGCGGTGAGATCAAAGAGTATCACAACTCTCTCTTTCAACGGGTCTGTCACGTCCAAGACTTCCTGTTGGCTCCCCAACCACATTAAATGGAATATGATAATTAAAGCATATGGCTCCTCTAGACTTTCCAAATGTTATTGCACCGAAGGGTCCAAATTTTGATAGTAAAAAGTGTCCTTTTGGTGGTGGTGGGGGTTTTGTATAGGAAAAATGCTTATTGTGAGGGACCCAGAAGTTCTAATTACCCAGTTTGGCCACTACACCAAAATAGCTTCATAGCCCATTCCTGGGGGCTTCATAGTGTAACTATTCACATCCTGACTCAAATCAGGCAGCAATCATCGTCCCTACTTTTTGACTCAAAATAAACTTTTTGCACATGTTGCAATAATTCCATTTTCACAATTTAGACATTTTACAAAAACAACTTTGTGCAAAAACAAAAATTTGAATTCATCAAATTAATTTGATATATCACCCAGCCTACTATCAATGTACATATTTATGCAACAGCAGTAAGTTCCTTGGAATGTATAGATACTAAAGCTGTTTTATAATTATGTAGATCATCAAAGTTCGAATATTCCTGAACTGTATCGGTGTTATCTGCCTATAAATGCAATAAGATGTTGATGTTGACTGCATAATATATAGTTATTGCATTGTGATATCAGTGCTAATTTTTAAAAAATGTTTTCTTTCGCATTTTTGGATTTTTATGATAGCAGACAGTATAGAGCAGGAGAAGTGGGGAAGCGATATGGAACTAAGGTCTAGAATCTAACCAGGGATGTTGCAGTTATGTGATATGCACCTTAACCATTCAGCTTTTAAGACCCCCTAATTTAGTGATAATTTTTATCATATATGTTACATAAACTTGAAAAATGTTGTAATAAAGTAAAATCAAACCTAGAATTGCTTTTTTAGTTTTATAGATGAACAGTTGATAAACATTTCAAGTGTGTATGATAAAGCTAGCGCAAACACAGAAACATGGGTCTATATACTTAAAACCATAGTAGTGAAGCGTCCACATGGAACAAAGGTAATACTCACTGAACACTCCAGAGATATGCCTGCAGTTTCTCACAGCAGTGCCTCTGCTTGACCAGACCTTCCAATGGACACAACATGCAGCTTGTGAGGAACAGTGTTTGTAAAAAATGAGCATGACCAAACTGAAGTTTGTGTCTAAAAAGCATTTCAGATAAGTGAAATTAAAAGGAAATGAATGGGGAAAAATAATAAACAGAAGGGCCTTTGTGGATGTAAAAAAAAAAAAAATCATCCATGAAGTCCCCTTGACAACAACACAGTTCAGGAACCTCACCATTCGGTCAATGAAAACTTTAATGAACTGATCTTAGATCAATTGTACAAGTGTGCCTTGACCAAACCTTTGCATAAGGACCTTGCAGAGAGGTGCTTGCAATCTAGGTAGCAATCTACTCAAGAGGTACGATAAAAGTCAGAACTTCAGAAGTTTTAAGATTCTCTGTAGGTGGAGTGCTAATGACGTTATTTATAGTGTCTTTGGTTCCTGTGGAAGGAAAGTTTGGATGGAGTGTGCTGTATGCCTGAGTACTTAAAAATGTCAGAGAGAACAATTGTGGATTTAGATTTTACTTATTATTTTTATGTGTTTGTTTCTTTCATGTATTACTGGTTCGGTTCAAAATGTGACATTAACCATTAACCTCTCAACATCAATTTGAAACACTTGTATGTATCAGACTTTTCACACTAAGGCTAAAATTCCTTGCTTTCAGGTAGAAAAAGCAATTTGCAAGCAGTTGACCAATATGTTCAAAATACACCATATGTGTATTTTGTGGACACCCCCCTCTTCTAATTAGTGGGTTCAGCTGCCTCAGGTATTGCTGATACTTTAGGGTCAGAAAATTAAGCATACAGCCATGAGATCTCCATTGACAAACAGTAGAATGGGCCACACTATAAGGTTCAGTGCTTTTCTGAAGCTTTTTAGACATACAACATGGTAGTTTCTAATAATTCATGAGTCAGTTTGTCAAGTATCTGTCCTGCTAGATTTGTGTCAGTCAACTGTACGTGCTGTTATTGTAGTGGAATGGATCAGGGCAACTCAATATTAACAGCCATGGTTTTGATAGGAGATGTTTAACAGTCACATAAAGTATGGGTATAATGTTGTTGTTGTATAATGTACCACATACTTTGGCAATTTAGTATATACATATGTGCAAGCATGTGTGTGCATGTGGCTGCATGTATGTTCCTATATGTGCACTTGAGAGTTTTCTAGTTGTCTTTTCCCTTTTGTGTCCCCATGTGTTTGCTATGTGTATTTCACATACTGTATTTGTATTTAAGTATGTATGCTTGTCTGTGTCTATCCTTCAGGTGTAGCAGTAATGGAAAAAAATACCCTCTCTGCACAGTGCAGTACAAGGCAGAATGGCTGCAGAAAGCACCCAGGTGGGGCACAGATGTAAGGACCTTGAGGCTCAGCTGGTGCAGACATGTACCCGGGTTATGCAGTGACAGGATAGGACACAGGACTCCAGGAGGAGGGTGAGACAACCACCGCTTGGCCTGATACCATGCTGGCTCACTGACAAAGAGACAGTCACAGGGAATAATTTTGTTCCAAGTTAATATTAAAGAAATACTGTAAAGTGAGAATTTATCAGTTAAGCAAGTCAAAAACCCAAATAAGACATCCAAAATATTGTCGCTATTTATGTTGCTAAATCAAAAATGGAACATAATTGACTCTAGTCTCACTTTTATTTCAGCTGTGTTGCATATCTTGACATGAATCCCTTACTAAAATGAAATATTCTATGTAGGTAACACAAATGAATGCCTGGAAATGAACAGTTATTAGCATATAATTACTTTAGCAGCCTATTTACCTGCCAATTTGTAAACTGTCAGTAGTAATGCTGTGGTTGTTGTGGTTCAGAATTCAAAACTTCTGCACATTCATTCCTAAATTAGAATATTATATATTCATATTTGCAGCGTTGGTGAAATGCTAAAAAGTAAATAAGCACTAACTTCAACAAATTATTCTGTTATTACTAGCACTGAATGTCTACATAGTGTATATAGTATACTGCATTGTATTGCATTAGTTCCTCAGTTTTGATACATAGCCTCTTTCTCAGATATCCACTACAGCAACACTACATGATTGTTATTCATTGTAGGTTTAGGAAATTGTATGTGAGAGAAAAGAAGATTTTTTATGCGTGTGTGCGTCCATTAGCAAAGGCAGACATGTAGGTTTGCAAGCATAGAAGTTTTGTTTTTATTTTATGCATACACATGTGCATGTATGCGTGTGGGCACATGTGGGTTTCTAGTATTTGTCTCCCCTCTCTCTCTGTGTCACCTTTGTTGACTTTGTCTCTCTCCTTCTGCAGCGCTGTGCTCTCCGCTTTAATGACGCATATATCCTATCTCCAGTCGCTACCTAATCCCAGCAGCGCTGGCTCAGGAACAGATTACTGCTCCCAGACACCAGAGGAGAGAGGAGCAAAGCAGGGTGGGGGTTGGAGGGTAGAAAGAGATGCCTCAATGATACAATATACAGGGGGATTGAGGAGGCCAAGGTATGCATGTGAACATGCACATACTGTATATGCATGCATGTCAACATTCTCTGCGCAGAAAGATCCCCCATGATGTTTGCCCTCAGTAATATTCTTATTTTATTGTACCAATTCTCAATGCCATTTAACCCATTTTCACATTCAAAATTAGTTTGTCACATTAACTGTCCCTACCAGTAGAATGCAGTGTGTGCTTAGCCTACAAATGCCTAATGCAAGAAGATAAGATATGAAATATACAAAAACTTTATAAAGGCAACTAAACATCTCCTTTCTTCTCTTTAGGAGAAAAGCCTACAGCTACAAGCAGAGTTGACCACCATTCAGCAGGTACAGTGCTCCTGACTGCTTGGACCTCTGCCAGCAGAATCAAAATATATTTTACAAGGTAGGGAATTCTCCATACCTGATCAATAAAGTATCATGTCATTATTGCATTTTGTTCACATTATTATTCCCTTTGTTAGGATCTGATTTTTTTTCTTTTTATGTATTTACTTATTGTTCAGCAAGTTCCAGACACCATCTGGCCTGCTGGGCTTTTTTCAAATTGATAAAAAAATATAGTCATCTGCTATTTAGTGTTCAATCATGTCCTTCTTTATACACAAAATTGTGAGAGTTATTTAAGATACAGTACATATAAAAGTGTGAACATGGAAATGTAAGGTGTAGGTAAAGCATGCCCACTTCTAAACATGTTACCTTGTGGTTAGTTAAAGCTTCTTGCTGACCTGTAGCTCCAGGTGTAAATAATTGGGAATGGTATGTGCTGAAGTGGTGTTGCCTGTCCAGCAGCTGCTGTCATCATGCCAGCTGCCTCCCAAGAACATGACTTTTAGGACCAAATGATTGCTAATAAAACATTTGATTGAGAGGAGAAGAGAGTGAGAACCATAAACAGGCTAGATTCTGCCCTTTAATTTCACCATCTCCAGAGAATTGGTTTTGCTGTGCTGCAGACTAGGTCCCACACACAAGCAGTTTAGTTGTCTGCCCAAGGACTGAAATTTAATTTAGCCTGTGTGTTGGGAGTGTGGGTGTGTGTATGTGTGTGTGTGTGTGTGTGTGTGTGTGTGTGTGTGTGTGTGTGTGTGTGTGTGTGTGTGTGTGTGTGTGTGTGTGTGTGTGTATGCGCATGCGCATGCGTCTGTCAGTCCGACTGTCTTTGTGTCTATGTGTCTGTCTGCATGAGTCAGTTTGGAGTACCTTTGTGTGCAAAACTGGCTATGCATGAACTGCATATGTAAGAGTTTGTGCTGTAGTGTTCGGGTGTAGCTATATTTTGTGCTTTCTTATTCTCTAGTGACTTAACCGTTTTACACTGCCAGGTTGTTACAATACCATTTTATACTGTGGTTGTACTGCAGCATTTATTTGCTCTATATTCTCCTCTGTTGTTTTGGATTGGATTCTTTCTTGTGCAGCTTTGCAATTTATGTATTATCACTGTGTTAACCTGTAAACTGAAAAAATGCCCCCAGTTACTGTTGGCATCATCAGTTTGTTGTAGAACTTTTTGGCAATAATTTTATGTTGACTGTATGCTGATTGCATGTTAGAAAGTACCTCAGCTGAATTGTTTAACAGTGGTTGCTTTGGGTTTTCAGTATGGCTAGTTTGTAACTGTTCTTTGTGTGTATGTGCATGTGTGTTTATGGTGCAGGTTCCTGATGAAAGCCTAGAGCAGAGGCATATATCAGAGCTCCAGCACTAATAAAAGGCCAGCAAGCTGTGCTCCTCTCCTTCTGGGAACAGCACCGCTTTTTACTGCTTCTCTGACAGCAAGATAAAGTGCCCTTCCAATTAGAAAAATATTTGGCCACATACCTACCAACAGCAATTGTGGGTTTTTATTTTTCATGCCATTTGATCAGGAATCCTTGCTATTTTACAGCGTGCCTTCTTATCATTGTGTCCTATGTATGCACATGTTAATGTGCTCCCCACCACTGCACTACCATGCTGTATAATGAAATAACGATGGTAATATTTTGGTGTCTTTCTTCTTTCTTTTTTTTGGGTCTTTCTTTCATAAGGGTAGGGCTGCACACAGTTATGTTTTGGCATTGGGTTTGGGAGTAAGATAGTACACGTTTTAGCATTTTGCATGAGGATATTCATGCTGCTGTGTGTGTTTGGGTTGATGTCATTCTTGTTGCCCCTGCCATCCATCTATGCCTCATACAGAGATGTGTGCATATATACTTAACCACTGATGCTAGTTCCCATCTCTGTTTAAGAATACTGTAGATGTTTTTTTTCCTTTTTTCCAGTGAGTCCATTAAAATTAAATTCTCTCTTGTTGTTGTGAAAAGGCACACGTAAAAAATAATTGGCTGTAGGAGAGAACAAAGGGCTGGCTCCTCTCTCCTCCCTGCACACCCCAGCCAGGCATTAATACCAAGCCTGCTGCATTGTTCTGCTGTCTGCAGCCATCCCCCTAGCCAGACACTCAGCTCTGGAGAAGTCACTTTTAATGTCTGATAATCAAGGTGAATTTTCAAAAAGCTGCCATTTTCAAATGATGGTGTATATATTATGTGTAGATGGGAGTTCAGGAGTGGAGGAGCTTCACTCGGTGAGAGAGAGAGCTACAGCCATGCAAAGTGAAAGAGAGACACCTAACGGCCACAGAAGAGACTGCAGGCTTATTTTATCTCAGATCAAAATTCAGTGGACAGAAGCCAGGTGGACTATCACTGTCATTGCTGAAATTAGCCTGATAATTTGCTGTCTGTAATAATCTGTCGGTAATAAACATATTTTTTGAGGTGCATTGTAACTAGCACCTCACTGTTTGCTGTAAAGTACATAGCCCAATACTGCAGCATATGTATGTGTCTCCTGTGGCTGTGGAGTGTCAGGGGAATGTATTTCTAGAGTACAGACGCTGCCTGCTGTTTCCCCTTGCTGAAGGGAGCTCTTGTGCAACGTTATTGGGGAATCAGGCAGCCAGCAGCAGAGCAGTGGAGCTCCATTTCCCTGCTACAGGGCACAGACTCATCTTCCTCTTGCTCCTCCCATCTCCCCTCTTCCCCCACCACTAGGTATGATTATTTCTCCTCCGCTCCACCGCACCATTATATTCCAGTCCGCAGTTACCCCTCCCTGCTGTCATTTTTCATGGCATGTTTTTGCCCGTGTGCAGCACTGCACATTTGCTCTGTGCCTGTGCAATATGTTAAGGAGGTGAATATATGCAGTGTGCAGGATGTAATAAGTATATATTTATTTTCTTTGCTGGTGATTTACTGTTTTTTCCGGTGCTTGAGAAAAAAGGCAGACTCTAGCCATGTATCTTAACAAACATGACTGCTGCGTATGCACTCGCCTCCAAGGCTTTTTACTCACCAGGGAAACCAAATTATACATCTGAGGCAGAATGGTTGTTTTGCGTGCTATGACTTAAAATCCTGCTTGGTATTTTGGGGTATATGCTTTGCTAATACCAGTTGGGTAAAGTTTTGGTTAGGTATGTGTCATTTGCTGCATTACAAATAGACCATTTTAGATACAGTATTTGCAGTAATGGTAGTGTTAACCGCTGATCAGGTGATTGGACATGGTAGCTCATTGGGCCATTGTTTGTACTTCAAACATCCGTGTTATAACTGACACAAAGCCAGACAGCAAGCCATCAGCAGCACAGGTTGTTCACCGGTCTCCTCTGTGTCCCTCTCTACACTGCCCCCCAGTACTCCAAAATCAAAATGCAAACACACAACACACACACAGCTGAAATTGACATTATACTCAGAGGGGAAGTAGATCTAACCCTGTTAAACAGTAGGATTTAAATGGATTCTGTGCTGGGAGCAGCACGGCGCACAAGTCTCCCTCTGTGAGGCTGTCACAGTGGGAGACTTGCAGATTTGCAGAACAGACGATTAAAAAAAACTTGATTCTTAAAGAAATTCTTAAAGATACACTACCTGATTTTGTCATTGTGCCCACTACTAAACATAAATCCAAGAATATCCTCCCAGCTCACCGGTGATAAGTTTAAAAACAGTGAGCAGGAAAAAGGAAACAGGAAAAGGAAATTTAGAGGCCATATCGGGAACTACAACAACTCAAACAAAATCAGCAACTGAGAGAGTGTTATAGATTATATGAGTTTAAAAGTGTCTTGTTAAAATTGACTTAATGCACAATTTCAATACTTTGAAATGAAAAGACACTTTCTAATTTACACCTTTTTATGTATTTTTACGTTCTTTTGGAGGACCTTCTGTATTACGTTTTTTTTATTGTTTGTGAAAAATATATATCCTGGATGTCAGTGTACAGATATGTTTTATACAGATAACTTGATCGTTTTGAAACTAATTTTAAAATATTTACTGTAGTGTTTTTTTTGTTTTCATTCAGTAATAAAGTGCAGGTTCCATATATAGAGTGTCTGTCTCCTAGCTGTGGGCTGTAATGCAAATCATGTCATACTGTATCTTCTACCAAGGGCAACTTTGAATGTACAGGTAGTCTGATATTGTATTGTCATATCTGTCTGCATAAAGACTGCCAAACAAGGAGGCTCAAATTCTATCTTTTTGTGTTGATTCATAAAAATGTACAAAATTGAATATATCTCAGGCCGCACAGAGCTTGTTCATGTTCAAGTATTTGCACCTGATACCTGGTACGATGCCTTGATGTAACATTGTTTATAGATAACTTGATTCTGCCTTCAGTGTGATTGCATAATAACCTAGCATTCAAATGCGTGAGTGCTTTATTTGTTCACGGTAGTAGTAGTGGTAGCATTATTTTTCTCTGGCTGGTTGGAGGGCATACTTTCAAAGTGTTGATCTCAGCTGTGGTGCAGAATAAAGACGGAGAGAGGAGGAGGAGAGGGCCGCAGGCATTCTGATGTAAGGATGTGTGGGGAATCTGGAGTGTGGAGAGAGAGGGAGCGTTTTGCCAGTCCAGTGTGGCAGAGCAGGTCTGGCTCAGTGCCAGCCTGGGCACTGTGCCCACGAGGAGGCAGTGTGCGGCTAGCACTGACTGTAGCACTGACGGAGAGAGACGCACAGACAGCAAGAGACTGAGAAACATAAGTGTGTCTGTGGGGGGTATCTGAGGCTGACTGGCAGAAGAGATTTAGTCGGCATTTGCATGTGAAGTGGCCAGGTTATGATACAGCAGGAGTGTGAGGCAGCAGAGAAGCGTGAGTGGAGACTTCCTGGCTGGTGTTATGTCACCAGCTCTGTTACTGATCACAGGCCCAGTGTATACAAGCAGTACTGGTTGAACTTGCAGTTAAACTTGTATCCTGTTTTTACTGACGAGGAGTCGATGGAACAATTGGCACAGTTCATTTAATCAGGCATTTGTTGTTTCATTTAATCATGCACTTGATTGTTGCTGTTAATTGGTTTGTCTATTGTTTCTTTATGCACTGCCTGAGTAAATACTTTCTCCATGGGACGCAAATGTTATCTTTCTGCTTTGTATGCATTTACATATTGTTTGCCTTTCTACATACTGTATTATCTCTCTCTCCCTCCCTCCCTCTCTCTCTCTCTCTCTGTTCTCCTCTTTGTATCCTTAAAATATTCTGCACACCCCTCAGCAGTTCCGCATGGCAGACAGCCCTAATATAATCTGTGCGTCTGAATTCTAATTTATACCGTCAGGATAAAATAAATAGTCTGCAGTTAATTATGGGGAGCCAGCTCCTGGCTTTGCCCCGGTGATTTATGAAGTGCACGTAGGCATTCTGCGACGCATTTTTCTTAATTTATTTTTAATCTGTCTTTCAATTAATTTTACTGCAAACGTCTTAATGATGGCAGAGGGCTGTGTTAATGAGGCCGGTGAGGTGAAATGAACAGGCAGTCACCCCTGGTGGGTGAAAGTGAGAGGCTCTGTGGACGGGGTCATGCAGAGGGTCTTATCCAACCATAGTGGTCCAGTCCCTGCCATGTCTTTACCTGACACCCAGATCTTTTAGAGATTTTCACACGTGTCAAAGAAAACAGATCCTCTGAAGAAAATTTGAATTTTCCAGTTCTTTTGGAGCTTTTTTGTTTCATGGTGTGCAGCAGAGGGTTTTTGTGCCTTATTTGACTTCTTCAAATAAAAAAAAACAATACAATACAATGTCAGTTGTTCTCAGTGATTGGCATCTTCACACCCACCATCACTTCTATTTAAACAGGTTCATTCATCTCTTGTAGAGGAAGTGTCACTCTATTCTTGAACTACGCCAATTTTTCCAGGGATTTTGACACTGCTTGATTGTCTAATTCACACATCTTGTAGAATACTCACAAATTCAGACCATGAATAAAAATCAGATTCAGAATGGAATTGAATGAAGCATGTTATTTTTGTTATTTTTTCTGACTAATGACTTTACAGTTAAGTTGAAATGTAGTGTAGCTTTGTAGTCTGGCTGTTTGCTGACTGACCAACTTAAGCAAGTGGATTTCAGGTGTTGCTTCAAGCTTGTATGGATTCACAATCTGCTTGCTCATACAGTCTTTGTCCCTGTGTGACTTGTGGCTCTCCAGAGGAAGGAGAGAAAGCTGTAGTCTCTGCCTCACAGACAAGAAAATGCCTCATATGATTAGAAGCATTTTATCCATCGTTTCACCCCCTATCAAATTAGACCAATGTCTCTTCTGTACTTGTTATGCACCATCGTTTTCTGCCAATTAGTATAGAGCGTGGTTGTCTCAGTGCTGGGAGGGCCTGGTGTGGGGTAGGCAGGAAGGCTCAGTGTAACCGTGGTGGTCAGCTACCAGACAGCTCACATCAGCCTACCCCATTAGGGACATCCGCACACAGCTCTCTGCATCAGGATGCTCTCATTTACCGCCTCCACATCCAGCCATTTATCTCTCTTTCCTCCTCTCCCCCTCTCACTCTCTTCTCTCTCTCTTTTTAATTTTCCTCTCAAAAACAGATCCCACATTAAGCAGCCAAGCATGGCTGCTGCAATGCCTCTCCTGAAAGAGCAAAGGAATGATTTAATTTCTCCTCCTCTCTGTCTCTGTGGCCTCCTCTCTCTGCTCATACACAGATCATTACACACAGAGGCCTCATTTTCATCTCCCTGTGAGGGCACATGCAGGGCTTTAACTAGTCAGCCACACCATGGCCATTGCTGACGATCAATACCTGTGGTCAGGACGGAGCACGCAGTGCTTCCTAAATAGGCCCTGCAGGTCCAACCATAAAACACCTTAGAGGCCATACACGCCACCCCATAAATCGCCGCCTCTTTTTTTTTTTTTTTTGGCTTTTATTCCTATGGAGGAGTGAGGGGAGCAAGCCAGTGTTGGATAGGTTACCCATTGAGCTGGGAAAAGGATGATTAAGAGGTCATGACACTATCCCGAAAATACTGCTAATTAAAGGTTCAGGTCACGCTGTATTTAGTTAGTTTAGTGTATGTAGTTCACTCCAAATGTGTCTAGTTGGCATAAGCTTTGGATGTTATTTTGGGTTTACATTAGAATGTGTATCCACTGTTTGGCTGTAGGATTTTATTTAAGGTATACCTGGTTTTTATCAGGTAAACAGAGAAAAGTTAAGACGGGAGACATACAAAGTTATGTGACAAACATGAGTGTATGCAACCCTCAGCACTCAAAGCACATGGTATATAATCTGCTAAAACATCAGGGCCTGCAGAGATGGTTTAATTTAAACAGTAAGCTACTCACAACTGAGTGCTGCTAATGAGATTTTGCTCAGTTGGAACATAAATGAAACCGAGATAAGCTCAGAGGAATAGTCAGTTCAACTTTTCCTATATGGATAGTTCCCTGTTTAGTTTGTGGATTGCAGGACTGGAATAGGTGATATATGGACCAGATGAGAGTTTGCCTGGGGGCTGGTAGACAGAGACAGAAAAATGGATGTGTTTCTCATCTTGCTTCGCCTCCAAGGCTCTCAACTGGCCTGATCCCTACATTAACCAAACAGATAGCCAACAACTTTAATTACCTTTGCATCCAGTCGCTCTCCCCATCCACCACTCTCCACTTCGCTTGTGCAAATGAAAAGAAAAAGAGGGATAGAAGGAAGAGAAGCATAATTACTTATTTTACTGGAGTGCGGCTGAATGCCTTTTGCCAAATGACTCTAATTCCAAATGGTTAACAAGATTTTTCTTTTTAATAGAGCCGAATCCATGTGACAGCAAATTGCTTTCCTATTTGGGGCCTTAATGGCTTTTCATACTTTGCACTTCCAATAAACTCGGAAATTAATATTGCACACTGTGTTATGATGCAAATGGGAGTGAGATAGGAGAGCTGTACCTTCATGCAGAAACCTCTGATTAGATCCGTAATTGCTCTGGTGGGATGATTTTTCCCGTTTGTTTGAGCTTATTTATTTATTTGTATAATTTTCATCCACACGCTTCACTCCAGCATCATTATCAGTGGCACATCTGCGTTGCTGTATGTTGCATTTCACTTTTGAATGACTTTTAATCAGTTGTAATATAAGATAAACATATTCACCCGTTCTAAATATGACCGTGGATAGGATTTTTGTGGTCCTACCATGCTGTCAGTGAGCTTGACTCTTTTGCTTTGTATCAAGTGATTTAAGAAGAAAAAATAGCAATAATTATCCTCACACTTTTAAGTACATCCTCAAGAAGACTTTGTCCTTTGATTGAGACAAATACAAAGACCGAAAGACCACTTTTTGTTCCTCTCCAGTTGCCGAGTAGTTGTATTAGTCTGCTATTGATGGGCTCAGTTAGAATGGTTTGAACGCGCCCTGCTGTCGTACCAGCAGGCACAATCTAAAAAGATATATTTGTGCAAGATGTGTTTCTTAATTAACTTTTGATCCAAGTCATTTCATTTCCAATTCCATTTTACACATTCTCAAATATTAATCCTTGTCTGTGTATAAGGTATTGTATTCTTAATAAGGGGGATCACAGAGTGGGACACAGTTCACACAGCATACAGTATAGGCACAGAGGTGCTCTGTTAACAGCACACAGATCAGAACATACATATATAATTTCATTGCTGCCACTGAAAAAAGGAACTCCTAACAACATGCTCAGGCAGGAAATTCTTTCTAATGTCACTTTGCTCCATCATATTTGACAGCCCTTCTGCCTCTTTACAGTTAATCTATTACAGGCACATCTTTGTTTGTGTGTCTGTGTCAGTTACATGTATGTTTTTGCTGCATCTGACTCTGTATTGTCCTGCTTTGCATCCACTACTCCTGAATGTTGTAACACTGTCAGAAACCTCCTTAAAATGCAGATGTTGTAACTTGTAAATATTCCACTACGGCCCCCTTTAGCACTGTGCTCAGTTCTCAAAGGCTGTCATTAGGAAGATGAGAGTTGAGAATATATTTGTCTGTATCTGCCGCAGCAGACACACAGCCAGGCTGACCTGCAGACAGAAATAGCAAATAAATTCAGCTGGATGGGTCTGCGATTGCTGCCAGCGATTGAGGTTAAGTGTCCTTTGGTGTACAGGGCCTGAGCGTAGCAGTAGTTCAGTCAGATATTAGTCACATGACCACACACATACAGTCTTGATTCTTTGGCTATATCACCATAGCAACCTTTCGTTTTTTCTCAGCATGCTCCCATTTCACCTGTCATTCTGGTAATTGGCTCTGAATTTTTCTGCATATCTGGAGAAAAAAGTCATGATGATCATAATAAGACAATATTTATGAACCGAACAGTGACAGGCAAGTGTAGGGAAATGGGGGAAAAAGCTGCTTTCATTAGGCTAGAATATTAATGTAGCAACAGGGCTTTTTATGGACTAATAAAGCTTGTTCTCCTTGTTTTCACAAGTTCCTGCTCATTGTGTGCATGAGCCACATTGTAGAGTGAGTCTGAGTTTCGATTTGGTTTTAATTGGGTCACCGTCTCCTCTCTCCTCTCATGCAGCCTTTCTGTTGAACTCAGCTTAATTAGACCTACAAGATTGTGACACTACCAGAAACATATTATATGTGCTCTGCCTCTATTTCCATTGATGTTCTGTTTTTAGAAGTATTGATAAGACACGCTATGTAATGACATTTGCTATACTGCTGTAGTCATTAATGGCCCTCGGCCGGTGCTAGACTGTATAGCAGCACAGAGAGAAGTAGATAAAAGGTTTTATGGAAATAAAAGATGGTTTCTGAAGGTGGAGATAGCCAGACCTAATGACTGTTGCTCCAGCTGCTCCTCATTACCAAGGTCACTGGCATGAGGACCAGCTGAGATCTGATAAGTGGTCTATAGCCTTTAAAATGGTCGTGAGGCCTGGCCATCAGCACTGCACTCACTGACACTACAAACTCTGGGAAATGCATAGCAAACTGATATTTTCTTTCATTATCCTTGTTTAAACTGGTTTTCTACTTGGACAATGTGGAAAAAAAAGGTCTGCAGTAATGCTGTATTTACATGATGGTGGCATGTTTATATTACAACAGGCCATATAATGCATTTTCCTGCATGGTCATGGTTGCCTGAGAGGTAATTATAGTGAGATGTAAAGTATGTCAAACCTCTACTATTAATTTTTATCACAAATATTATTTTCTTATGCACCAGCACTGGGGGGTATGCAACTTTATTTTTCTAATTTAGTTCTAATTTAATTTTTCTAACTTTGTTATCTGTAACGATAACAAATCTTCACTGCACTGTAGAGCTTTTTGTTTAGAATAAGGACATAAAAACTGAACTATTCACGCCTGCTTTAGAAAGCAAAAACAAGAAACCTAAGCACAGTGTTGTATTTATATGTGCTGTGGGGGGAATGTCAGTGGAATTAATTGATTTGCCCATATGTATCAGAAGAGAGCAAGCTCCTAATCCCAGTTTGCATTATTAAAGATAATACCACAGTGGTTTCTGCAAGACCACCACACTGAATCAAAGTCTGACATGGACTGACGATGTATGGATATATTATTCAGAACATTGCATGGGCCTCAGAACAGTGTAGCTCCTTTATCTGCCCTCCCAGCTCACTACCTCCTCATACATACACACATGCACACAACCACCGCTCATCAACCCCTGGAGGGCACCTGTGTTTTCAAAGTAAAGACCACTTAGAGAATAGCCCCAGGCATCTGAATACTGAAGTGCCCTGTGTTACACATTAGAAACCTCTGTACAAGCCAGGAACATAAACACTCTCAATAGCCCTTGTCTCCTCCCAAGAATACCCCAAATACCTGGAAACATGGGGAAAACCGCTTACACAGGCCAGAATGTGGAACAGATAGTCTGTGGGGACTTGATCACATTAAGGACCTCTCACTTAGATGTGTAGCTCATCGGACAATAACCTGGCCAAGAACTAGAGTATGAGAGGAGAGGCTGACAATCCAATTAGACTTTTTAATATTTTATCTTTGGCAACTGACGATGGAAGTAAATAGCTTTCAACATTCAAGGACACTGCCTATACCTGTTGTGTGTTACACAGACTTTATGTAGGTTTGTGATGGTTGAATTCATTGATAGACAGCATCGAAAAACAGCAGCTTAAACAGAGATGCACCGAAAGATAAAATGTGTAGGAGGCAAACAGCCACCCCTCCTCCAGAGGCAGACACGGTGTTAATGATCAGACATTTCATTCAATCCCCCAGTCGAGTAAATGAGGTTTGATCAGATGCCAGGCACAGGAGCAAGCAGCTTTCAGAGCCGGCTTCACAATCTGTCATAATCAACACTGTAATATTAAAAGAAAAACAACCCCATTAACAAACAGAGAAAGACAAGAGTTTTCAGGGAAGCAAGGAAGCTGTAATCTAAATTTTTAATGACTGTTCCTGCATAATGACTTTGTCTATGTATTTTGTCTGTTTGGAAAGGGGAACGAGTCGGCGCTGTCACACTTAATTCAGGCTACCCTTTTGTGCTAGAGCAGTGGGTACTGTAAATAGCTGGGGGAGACATTTGAATGTCTTAATAGACGTTGTAACTGCTCCATCTCTAAATGTGTTGAAATGGAGGCGTGAGGAATGGCATCATTAAGGTAATGTGTTCAGGAAGCCAATGAGTTGTGCTCTAACCTCTGCTGCTCAGCCTGAAATTCGGTAAGTGCACAATCTAAGGTCACCTTAATCAAAGAGAGGCGGCACTTACAAACACACACACACAAAGCCTCAATTACCTTGTGAAATTGCTCTCAAATGAGTCGTACAACATGTCTAGCTGCTCTGTTTATGTATTCTTGTGAAGATTCTGTGTTTATTATGTGAGTGTAATGGTAGAGTAGGTTTGTCTGTGAGATCTATTTGTGCAGTTGCTGCTGTAATACTACAAAACTGCAGTTTTTTAGACCAAATGCCCAGAGAAGCTGGTTATATATCACTTCCAGAATTCAGCAGATAGTACTGTTTCTTCAGGTAGACCAAATGTAGAGCTAAGTAGTTCTTTGGTAAGTTCTAGCTGAGACTCTATCAGAAGCACAGTAAAAGCAAAGATTTCTCTCTCGCTTCTCTTTTTTCATGTCATCCCCGCAGCGAGAGTCAACAGCCGTCTTTTTCCGCTCACATTTGTCCCATAATGTGTCTTCTCTGAGGCAGTCAGTAATGACCAGAGGTCATGTGTTGTTTGGTGCTCCAGTGTGTGTTTTGTTTGGGCTGAAGAGTTTTTAGTGATGAATTTCACCCATCACATTCTCCAATGTGGTTGACCAATGAGTTTTGTGAAAGCATGGCCTGTGGTGTTTTTCTTTAATAAGTCCAGAGGTGAGGCAAAGCAAGCAGGTGATCAGTCATCCTGTCAGGATCTTAGCGTTTGATTAGCCCAGTATATTGGTGGAGATATTTAACTTGCCACAGTAGCTTACGTCACAGACCAGTCTTAACCAACATGTCATGACTTATTTAAGTCAGCAAAAAAGTCACATTTTTGGCCCATTGACAATTTAGTTTATCTGACACTTTCTTTATGAGAAGATTAGAAATATTATTGATATTTTTTTTTTTGGGGGGGGGGGTCTGTTACTAAAGGCAAGTAAATAGATTTACCAAAAAGAATGCCAATTTTTGAATAAGAGCCTGCTTTATAAATGTGAAATGTATGTGTTGTTTTGAGGGTGCTGTGTTGCCTGTATTTTTCAAGTTTTCCAGTCCTCTTCTTAGACGATCCTGTGTCTTATAGACTAGTGTGCTCTCCCCCCTGCCCTCTGTCCCTCCTCTTCTCCCTCAGGAGATCAGGACACTTGTGTGGGCCAAGGCAGCCCTTGCAGGGCCAACCTGAACAGTGGCACTCTTGCCTTTGGGCCTCAGTTACACACCTCAGAATGGATCTTTATTTACAACACAGAACTCGGAAACAGCTGGTCAATCCATTTAGCCTAAGGCCACTGATTTGTTCGTATTTACTACAACAGCCAAAGAAAAGCCGGGGTATTTTTTCCTCTCTCCTTCCTATTGATCCGGCACTTAGAAAATCTGCCCTGCTGTCTAAACACTATTGATCCCTCCCTCTCAACGACAGGCTCTCGCACCAGTGTATAAAGGGACTGGATGAATTGAAATTTCATTTCCGACAACTTGTTCCTGTTATTTTTACCCTTTTTTTCAATAGTGGGGAACATGCGCTGGCGGGCCGCCACTCACAGAGAGTCGATCAGCATTTGGCTCGGAGGGGAGAGGAGGGATAGAGGTGAGAGTGTTTAGATCATTCTAAGCAGGTCTTAACAACACTATGCCATAGACTGGTCCTGCTCTGTTACTTGGATCCCGGTGATCATTAATGGTTTTTAAGGTATCTATAGCTAGAATGGATATGTGGTCTTGAAACTGATACATTGGCAGTCTGGATGTGGATGATCTCTCTCTCTCTCAGTCACATGAAAGGTCAGCCAGCCCTGACTCAGTGAGCAGGCCTTCAAGCTAGTGATTATGTTGAACATACAGGTAAAGTAATATATATATTATATTACTGCTGACCAACTTGCTCGAGACCATTTAAGTGAACATTTCATTTTATTTTTCCTGAGTCAACTGTGCATTATTATTGGGTGGCAGCTGCAAGTTGGAACAGTTAAAACATTTTATGTATGAAAATTATTAAATGGACAATTTGAATTTGAACGACTTTATTGCCTTAAAAAGGTCGCTGCTCAGCAACTAATTCTAATGTCTCTGATGTATATCTCTGCAAGCTCTTGAATGCACCAAGAAAGTTTTCAAAACAGTCCCCGCTTTTAGCTGCATTACAACCTGATGATAAAAAGAGTTTGTCAAGACCCATTACTTTTGTATACAGTGCAATAATTTTCAGATTACCTCTCTCAAGTAAGTTTCCAGTGTAAACCAGTGGGTGCCTGGAGTTTACAGCAGGAACTCAATATGTATGTAATGTATTATATGCTTTACAAAAAGGTCTGCAGTAGTTTTTTGTTTTGTATTTTTGTTTGTTTCTTTTGAGTTATTAGAGATTTGAGGATGCTGTTGAGATATTGCACATACTGTCATCCAAATCCGCTGTGTTCCCCGCTCTGTCACCAGTTAACTTAATATAAACTTTATCTTTATTTGGTCACCTTTCATCATTCTGCCAATGGTCAGAGAGGGAAACTAAGCTAAAAGGGCTGCGGTGGGAGAGAAAGATGTTGACCTCCTCTCGTTTTTAATTATTTTTCCTTGATTGAAAACGTCACAAGGTCAAGGAAAAGTCTAAAGGAGAATTCATAATGAAGTAAAGAATGAACAAGAAAGAACAACCATGGTGTTGAGAGAATCTAGCTGAACTGTCATTAGGCCACCGAAACGTGGGCTAGGAATGTTTTTTTTTCCTTAAACTCATATTTATTCATTAAAAACATGAAGGACAAATCAAATAGCATAAAGCATCGCTATTATTACTAAACCATTCTTTTTTGCAATAGGCCCCCACATTTTTTTTTCTGTTTTACTAAGTTAGTCACTACCAGTGCCATGTAGTGATTAAATCCATTTGAAGTGAAATCTTACTGTAATTACTGCACTTTCACAATAGTCGCTTCTGTATTTCTCAGGATGGAGGAGATAATAAATAAAGGACTGAACTCATCGCCCTAACTTTATCTTATTACAGCTGCCATTTACACGATAAACACCTGGATCAAAAAACTGAGTTTGTCCAACTCATCAAGGTTGAGATTGAAACAGTCACCCTATAAGGTCATTAGCACATTCAATAGGAGTTCCACAGTGCCCCCCGTAGGGTAAAACAACCAGTAATGACTTCTGCTCCATCTGGCTCACCACCGTGTCCAACTCTTGCCATTACAAGATAGAGTATTACATAAAAAGGGAGGTTCTGTTTTAATTAACATCAATATTCATGTAATGGTCATGAAGCCAGCCCACATTCCATTTCAAGCTCTTAATGTTAATGCATATTTTAATACATTATCATTGCCACCATCATAATTCTTATTATGATAACTGTAATTATTAGATATATGACAGAATTATGGTTTTGTTCCCTGAAGGCACATATTTTGCAGCGAATCCAATTTTTCCCTCGTGTATAACGCTCCCAGTCTTCCCCCTCCAAAATACTGAGCAGACACTGATAAAGATAAACATACAAACACCCTAGTGTGTCTGCTGCTGTGCCTGTAAAACACTCAATCTGAATTGCATATCCGCCTTGCCACCAAGCTTGTCATAAGCTGTATTAAGAAAAATGGTCACACGGTTTGACATAAATTGGAAAATGACATTTGGAAAATGGGCGCTGCTGTGGAAATTAGAGATATTAAAATTATAAATCAGTGTCTGCTAGTGCAGGGGGGTGTGGAGGCTTTCCTTTTCTCTTTCTCTGTCTGCCTTTCTCTCCATGTTCATCTCTCGCTCTATTTCTCTCTTTTTCTTTGTCTCACACACTTTGTCTTCTGGGGCCGGTTTCACAGAGGTATTTTAGACTGGTCTTTAGTGTTAAGCCAGTCTTATTTTTGCTCATAGGTTAGGCTAATGCAAGTTAGACTGTTTCACAAAAATAAAGACGGACTCATTTTAAGCCAAAAAAATTAGACACCTGACCTCCAGGCTAACTCACGCCTAAGACCCATGTTACCATGGTTACAATTAGTGACACCAACTGACCAGTAGCACCCAACAAAAAAAAGAGGAAAACATTTCTTTCTTTGCATCTTGTACTATGTTTTTATATCTTTTTTGAATGTTTTTGATGCTCCTCTCAACTGGAGGATTAACACTGTTCACTGTTGCTGCAAATTTTTTCCATATCAGATTTTTTTTTTTATTGTTACACTCTTCACTAAATTTTCCAAGTAAATGTCCTTGTAACTGTTGAACTCCTCCAAAAGACACATAGTTTCTGCTGGGGTAAACGGAGCTGAGCGGTTGGATGTGGTCACTCAGTCGGCCATTTTTTTGTTTTGAAAAAGGTCTTAATTTACCCAGCATTCATTATACCATAGTCCTACTTAAGATAGTCAAGAACTAAACTGCTTTGTGCAACGGATGAATTTAGATGTCTATATGAAGTCTGACTATCCTTGTATATCTAAGCCACAGTCAAAGTCTATCTTTGTGAAACCGGCCCCTACTCTTTCTCTGGAGACAGTGTAGGGTCCGAGTCCGTCAGTCAGTCCAGTAAAAGTATGTTTTAAATGCAGCCACGCATAAGTCTGCCCCATAGGGACAATCCCACCCTCTTATCTGGCAGTAAAAGTAGTGGATATTATGTGTGTGTGTTTGTCTTTGTGTTTCTGCTGCAGCTGTATCTCGTCAGCTTATTGCTCGGCTCTCTTGCTGTAACCTGCTAATGGATCATCTCCGAGGTGTGATATGTATTATGCAAAAGTAAGGTGTGCTGACACCTTTAAAAACAGACAGCTTCAATCCTCTGTATACCTCACCTCTGCTCCCTCTTTCCTGTCTGTGTGTTGAGCAGAAGGAGGCAAAATGGCAGAATGAAGAACAGATTCCTGAGCTACAGGTGGAGATATACAGGCCATAGACATTGCTGGAGGATGAGAGGCAAGAGCTGCAAAGGAAAGTAAATAGCCTTCCTATTGACTGAGGGCACACACACACACATATGGCAATGGCAGTTTTATTTATATAGCATAAACATGAGAACATAGGTAACATAAGCAACATAAATATAAGAATGTAAGCATGAGTAAAACGCAGAAACTGAATCAATGAGTCATACACTCAACATACATTAAACATACCACACACCTTTTAAAAACCCCAAAACATCAACACAATCAAATAGAAACCTCTGCCCTGTCACATAGCTGTACATATGATATCATACATATATTGCATATGAATACACACATATATCCACATGACATCTTCAGTAAACAGTGAAGGGTTTGCCACTACATATAAGTGCTCATGTGTACCTTTGACTTCGGTTCATCCTTTCTTTTGATTGAGCTCAAAGAAGATGCCTAGAAAAGGCTGGGAGTGCTGTGGGCCTTGGTGCCTTGACCTGTTGACCTCCTCCTTTTGAGGGGAAAAAAAGGTCCCTGCCTTAAGAGGAGCTGCAGCTATGCCACATATGCTACCTTTAAGATGTGGGTCAGAAGTTCTTTTCATTGGTCGTGCAGGAAGAAAACATTCAATCTTTGTGCCCTTGAAGGGTGAATGTTACATTCACATATACCATCTCGGTGTTTAGACAGAGGTCCAAAGTAATCTTTCTAGGATGTGAAAGACAGGAGGTCATTCATTTAAGAGCAGTCACTTCCTCAGACCTGCTTCACGCTGCACATGTGCACACTCTCTCTAGCTTGAAATTTGATTTCTCTTGCAATGGTGTTTACTATTAAGGTTCATTCATGCCTGCATTCAGCTCAACTTAATTTCCTTAATACAGTGGGCCCTTAAATGTCAGGGAAAACCTGGTGTAGCTAATGTTTATTAAGTTCATGGCTGCTATAGACTATGGAGTTGGACAAATCCACTGTATGTCTATATGGGATATCTCAAAAGAGGGTATAGCACACCCACAGCCTCATTCCCTGCACTGCCATATCATCTCTACCCAACCAGCCACAACCGTGCACTTCAGTATTTCAGCGCTTTATTTACTTCTACTTTTGAATTTCACTTGCACTCTCTGTCCTAATATTGAAATATTAAAGGAGGCATTTTTTAAGAGGTCAGGTAACGAGAAGAGGCACTTTTGTTAAAGTTTCAGATGCCTTTCACTGTAGTCAAGTACAGGGACTGTGTAGGAGGGGTCAGTGTCCCTGGCTGTACCACTCATGAAAACAAGAAAGGACCCTGACAGGTTCATTGGTATTGAAATGACAACAGCAAAATTAGCTGTAATGTCATGAAATGTGTGGCAGTCATGAGCCACATTCTCCTATTTATGTGCAGTTAACTCTGTGATAAAAAAAAATATATTCGTGGAGAGTTTGCATCTGTCTTTGTGTGTTTGTTCCAGCTTTGTGATGCATAACAAAGAAATGAGGAGCGCCAGCTGAAGGACAAGGTCTGGCCCTCAAGTATGTCAACCAGCATAACCGACACATAGCGACGCATTCAGTGACACACACACATGTCATGAACTATACACCGACACGCACTGACTGCCTCTTGTCAACGTGACATTCTCAGAGGAATCACTTAAAAAGAAATCTGTTTAACAAGGTCTCACCCTTCTGCAGTGGGATGGGCGATAACACCAGAGTGGCCTTTCCGTAATACAGCCTCCTCTAAGGAACTGTCTTAATTCTCTTCAATAGCTGAAGGAATCCAGGAATTCCTAATTTTTGATGTTGACCTGCTTTGCTGCTTTAAAAAAAAAAAGTCCTATTTGCAGGGATGGAGATATAAAAGGGCCTCGATTGTCCTTATTAATGAAACTTTCTCATTCTCTCGTCATGATCCAGCATCAGAGAGTAGCTGAGAAGGAGGTCTTCTTGTTTTCACAGACAAAGCCAAGTAAAAGACTTGAACAGAGATCAACTTGGTCTACCTGTGACAGCAAAGCTTTGACCTGTAGTGGTTAAGGTGGTCTTCAGGCCTGCGCTAGATCACCATGTGTGAGGTGTGTAACCCGAAGCAAGTGTTGAGCACTGAGATGATGTGTTTTTACAGCGCAGTCTTGCTGTGCTTTGGGATGGCAATAAACCACGGCCTTCAAAGCACAGCCAAGCGCCACTTACTGCTGAGTGCTTCTCTGGTGGTTGGACGAGATTACTCTCAAAACAAAGTGCAGACAGGTTGATTAATAGAAGGGTCTGCAGAGGTGCGTGCCGCAGTATATTTTCACACCCGGCGAACACTCGTTCATTTCATTCGCATGGACTTTTATGGGCTGATCCTGTCACTGTGTGAGTCTGTCACTTCATAAAAATGGTCCCCCTCTTTGAGTGTCTTTTAGAGAAAACTTATCAGAGCTGTTACAGACATGTTGTTTTAATGCAGAGGGAGCGCACTGTGACTCGGGAGAGCGACACCGTTCACTCACCATATTAGTTCATAGCAGATTTTGGGATGAAGAGACCTGTGTGTGTGCTTCTGAAATTATCACTGTATACTTCAAACATCTTTGTACTGATATGAACATGATTCATAAATGCTACTTTAAATAATCATCTGTCTGGCCAAAAGGAGTATTTAATGATGTTCCACTCTCACTGACTGTTATTGATGGTAACTGTGGTAACTGCCATACTGACCCTGGTCTTCTGTGTGCTATCAGGTTTCTTAGTCCAGCTCCATAGCCATGCAGAGAAAGATGGACATGACCTGAAGATGGACCTGGGACGTCTGGGATGACTTCCATACTGCCTCTGAGATAGTGAGGCTTATAAATGCTGAAGTAGAGAAGCTGCGTGGCCTTCTTGTGTCTGCAGGAGGAATGAAGCCTCATCTTGGAGGTCCAGAACTGCAGGATATGATAAGAGACAGCGATGAAGACTGTGAGCAGGAAAGGCAACGAGGAGATAGAAACACGGTGGGACCTTCAATCTGGATGCAACTTTTTTTTAAAGCAATGGGGTTGAGTGACCTAGTCTACAGCGGTAATGACAAGCAGGCTCAGGGTGATTGCAGTTGTGGGGGGGAGGGAGAAGGGTTGGTGGCGGCGTGCCGTGCGGTCACCCCCTCATCACATCAGATCACAGGGTTGTAATTAACTTCAGCACCGCATCAGACTGCAATCAGCAGAACCACAGAGGAAATTAATTTTTTTTTCCATGGCGTTCAAAAACGTGGCGTTAAAATGCATATTAGCCTTGTGTTTTTAATTAACATTTTGTGCTTAGGAAGCATGTTAACAGTATCCCTTAATGAGCTTTGTGGAAAATGTGCCATGCAGAGGACAAAGGGCAACTTCCCCCTGTGTTTGCTGATGTGCTGTTCTTTATTCTAATACATTGAAGATTAGTAATCATTGTTTAACTCCTCATTCAATATTGCCTTCACATAATCCCCACCTCTACCACTGTTGCGATAGAATAGAGCATTAGTTGTGACAGAAGGAGGCCTTTATTTATTATGTTGAGCACTGGAATGGAGATCTGTCTAGATCTGGACCTGCTTTACTGTGTGGATTTGTTGTTGTTAGACTTCTCACCTATTCGCTTAGACAATATTATCCTCACACTACTGTTTTATGGTTTTGAATCCATTTGTTGTCACACAAGCAGAGTAACTACCTTTGCAGCTTTATTTTCAACATGATTTTCTTATTTAATCAAGTGAAAACAGAAACATTACACAAATTTGAAGTCGTAAACATGCCTTTATAAATTTTGGAAGTGGTGTTAAAACACCGCCTCCAAAATTTATAGTTTAACATTTCCCTAAGTAACAGACATTGAGCACTGTCCATATAATACAACAAACTGTGATTAATAATGCCACTAATATGTCCTGTGGCTCTTGTTGTATGTTAAAATGGATAACAGACTGTCCTTTATTTGTGACTCCATTGTGGGACTGCCATCAGCAGACTATTATAATCAGCTTTATCGTCACATTCAAACAAGTGACCAATCACATTAATGGAGACAGTGATTCATAATGTCATTGCTTCTGGTTATACTTTCCTAAACCTGCCTCATGTTGCTGCTACAGGGCATCTTGATTGATTTCTCCCTTTGTGATCTTAGCAACCATGTGTTCTTGTAACCATACTTAGCATCTATAGTATGCATTTTGTGTCTGCCATATCTCAGTGATGTTTGTCTGCTCTGTATAGTATGGGGGGGATTTGTTGCACTCTCCAATTAGTACTGTGGTGCTGGAGAACAAATTCATTATGAGGAGCACCTTCATTAGCAAAACCTTTTTCACCAAAGAAAAATATAGAACAATTTTTGCTAGAAATCACCTTACATAAGGAATGGTGTAACTGACTCTCGAGGTAATCGCCAACTGAACTTTTAGTCTCTACACAGTATAATATAAACTTTAGGCCGTCCCAGAGAAAGTGACAACTTGTCATCATGTCTCCTTTACTGCAGAACTTAGAAAATATTGTTTCTTTCTTAGCACTTGGAAGTTTTTTTTTTCTTTCTAACGACTTGGTGAAATTTCGGAAATCCTGTCAATGGCTGGCAGCTCCTTGCTGGTTTATTTATCCCCTCTTGCATCTGACTGGTCAGTTATTTGTTTTCCACAGTGTCCTTGTGTGTTATAAATGGGACAGGCCTGTCACTTCAATGCTGAGAGGATGTTTTGAGTTCCTTGAGAGATTTTTTATTTATTTAATTTTGGTTGGAGCAGAGCGGTGAATAATGCATCTCAGCGTGCTACATGTACTGTTTTTATCATTAGCATGCAGCCTGAGTTATCTGCAGAATACTTATGAGTACCGGCAAAATGTTTGTGATGTTATTTATTTATGTTGCTCCTTTCAATTATTCATTTGTTTATTTATTCATGGAAGAACTAACTGAAATTGGAAAATTCATTTTTGCTGAAGGGCACTTGGCCCCACTCTATCCCCTCCCCACACAAAGGGAAAGGGGGGGGCGGGGGGGGGCACATCAGGCTTGTTAGTAATTGCTTTATGTGGTGTTTCCTTAGACTCACCAGAGGACGTCATTTTCATCCAAGCAGACGGGTCAGCAAAGATAGAAAGACCGACAGGAAGAGAGACAAGTGAGTGGAAGCTTAAAGGTGGAAAGAGTATAAGAGAGACAGGAGGATGAGACTAAATCCGTGCTTTCCTTCCAAAACTTACAATTTAGCTTGTTCAGAGGGTTGAGTTGAGGTAACATGCAGTGATATATAAGGAAAAAAAATTCTGAACACTCTGACAGGACTCCACAGGTTGGACTGGAGGCAGAAGTTCAGATAGAGAAAGAACATAATAGGCTGTGCTTTCCTTCGGTTGTATCCGTGCCTTCACGCTCTCCTGGCCTCTCTGTGTTATTGTGTGCTCACTGTGTTTTCTTTAATTATATGGAGTGGGATTTTGTTCAATTTCACACTTGCACAAACATGCAGCAATTATTCCTGATAAGTGATAACGATTCACTGAACATTAAATGAGTGTGTTTGTGTGTATGGGCAAGCATGCGTGTGTGTTTGTGTCGACTTTAGCCTTGTGTCACAAACTGCTCATAGACATAGAATTCCAATTAGCATTAAATGTAAAAAGAAAAACAGATTTGTATGTCTGTGGTGCATCAATAATCATATTCACTGATCACTCATTCATTTTGACACTGTTTTGTCCTTGAACTTTCTGTTTGCATGGCAGTGCTGACAGGGCAGGAGTTTGCCCTGAAGCAGGAGATGCTGATCCAGCGGATGGAGGTGAATCTCCAGACTGATCAGAAAGTGGAGAGGCTGAGAACAGATCCAGCAGGAAAGGTACAGTTTTGTCTCACAGATCTCACATGCACATGTATACACATATTTGGACACCTTTAGTACACATGCTCTTGGGTCACAACACCAAATGCCAAAGAGCTGTCTTCCACAGTAACTGAGTTCTCACTGAGATCTGATTGTAGGAAAGGCGATATGTTGAATGATTATTTTGACTTTTAGTTTTTGGCTGATGTGTAAAATGTCTCTTGGCTTTGGCCATCTGGTAGTGAATTTAATGGTCACATCTACAAGAGGGTCAGACTAAAAATGGTGCCTTTGGCAAGGTAAGATGACTCTGATTTAATGCCAAAATTTCCCACAATACTGGTTTTAAACTTGTTTTTCTTTCATTCTTTAGCGGTAATAGCTACAAATAGCATTTCGCCACCAAACTTGAAAGATTTTAATAATGTGAGGTAAGTGTTAAGTTTTTCTAATCAATTCATATATACATTGTAGATGTATGGAGACATCTGTAGGTGGCATACGTTCATACGATCAATATCAATATCTACATTATGTCCTCAATGTATGAAGAGTTAGATTTCAAATTGCACATCAAGCCATTTCTAACTCAAGTACTTAGTTGCCAGAATGAAAACACTTGTGGCAGACTGGAAGTTGGAAGTTGTTAGAAATAATAAATTACTTTTTTATGATTTTAGAATATAACTTCAAATGTTCTGTGATTGAAACCACTGACTTTCTAGGACCAAACCATGAAAAAGTCTGCTGCCTGGCCAGGACACAACTTACCATTTACCTGCAGTCTAATGAATTCTGTTGAGGATGCCGTAGGAGTGGGTCTCATGAGGGTGGTCAGGCGTGTCACGCTCTCTTCTTCAAGGTGTCAACAAACAGAGCACAGCCATGGAAAGACCATTTGTATCATTTAATTAGAGCATGCTTCTCTTGGCACAGTTCATTTATTTTAATCTTGTTTATGCACCTTGATTGTTTCACAATATAGTTTTTTATAATTAGCCCAGATTGATTAAATTGCATTGATTTTGTATCCTTATTAAAATAAAACCCCCACAGCTCTCCTTCCTTATTTTTCATAATTAATGGTACAGTGTGGGGGAGGCACCAGTGTTGCACATTTTGTAATCAAAGCAGTGGTTCAAATTATTTATCGTGGTAGCTGTCAGAGTAGCACAGTTACAGGCATTTTATTAGTTTGTGGAGGTGTTGTGCCATGTGTGGTGATAGATGCAGATACTTGATAGCGCTGCTGCTGACTTAAAGTGCTAGAAGATGAAAGATTAAGCTGAGCTCACACGTTTTGTTTTAGCCCAGAGTTCAGCTCAAGCCCACGGACGCCACACCACCCCACCACCCCACCCATCCACCCAGCACTGACCTTGGCTGCTCCGCCCGCTGCATGTGTGTATGCGTATGCAGGCGTGCACGCAAGTGTGCATACATGTGCCTGCTAGTACAGAATCTCGTTCCAAACCTAGCGCTCTTTTTAATTTTGATTGATGACTCCGTTTATCTCTGGAATAACAATCCTCTGATACCCCTCACCACCATGTCTACAGCCTCCCTCTCTCCACATGGTAGCCCCCAATTTCTCTACCCATCACACCCCCAGTATGAAAATGATATTAGAAACAAAATGAGATTTGAAATTTTGTGTTTGACAAGCAGCTTGATGAAACGGTTTCATAGCTGGGCTTGATCCATGGAAATTTTATGCTAATAATACTGCTGGCCAAGCAATCTAGTTGGAAATTAATCAGGGGGCTGGATGGATAGGAGAGAAGGGGAGAGGAGAGGAGAAGAGAAGAGAAGAGAGGAAAGGAAGAGGAAGGTATGTTGCTCCATAAACACCCTTCCCCCCTCCTCACCCTCATTCCCTCTCTCCAGCTCTGAATCTCATCAGAAATAGCCATGGGGTGTTGTCTGTGTGATGGGGTAGGGAGAGAAATAGGGAGTTAGAAAATTACACTGCAGCTTAGCACTGATTGATGCAGTAATGTATGCAGTAATGTATGCAGCCATGCAGCAAGCTGCCGTATTATGGATTAGACCTCTCCCGGTCTCAAGAAGTCCCCTTCTGCATTAGAGAGGACACACACACACACACACCTCTTTAGCCATGTCTGTTCTCTTGTTATTATTCAATCTATCCTGTTCAGCTTTTGGCAGTGTCTTTTCGGTATATATCATTTTCCTCCACTTTTGTGTGCGGTTATGTGTGTATCTAAATGGTGATTCAACACGCAGCCTTAGTGTGTTTCCTTTGTCTCGTCACACTTCCTCTCACACACACATGCACACTCTCTCTATATTTATTCCCCTTCCTCTCTAAACTCTGGGAGTCATCATTACACTGAGTCACTAATGAAGTCATTATCAGATTTCACTCGTTTAAAACAACACAATTAGTACAGAGCCCTTAATGATGTTTGCAAGTTAAATGCAAACTAATCGCTTTTTTCCCCCATTTCTCTCTCTCATTTCCTCTCAACCGGCTTGGTGCTCAGTAGGAATAAAGAGAGTTAATGAATCAGTGAAGTGTTTCGTGGATGTGGGTGTGTTTGTGGGCGCATTTTTTTCAACCATGTTACAAGTCTGTATGATTTATTATTTTTACCCCGAGAGACATCTGTTACACCATTCCTTAGTTTTGTAATGCATCATCAGCCAGAGGAAAAACAATATTATCCAGTCTGGGATATTGTACTCTTGAGTCTAATAATCTAATGTACACTAGAGCTGGTGTCATTAAAGTGCCAGTAGAGCTGTAGGGAGATAGTAGGTACACATCTGTCTGTCTCTGAATCCCCACTGGTGCTCACACCTCATTCCTTCACCTTCCCCAACGCAAATACACACATACAAGAGCACAACCACCATGCTCATATAAACACAAACTCACACACTCTGTCCTAAAGCTAGTCCTGTTGCTGTTGCCGTAGTCTAGCCAGCAGGAGGCAGTGAACGCAGTAGACACTGAAGGCAGAAAGGAGAAAGTGACCAGACACTGAGTCACAGGCATTCTAGGACATTTTGCAACTAGTCCATGAGCAATATGTGCCTGTGACAAAAGTGTATATTCTGTTTGGATATAGCTGTGTCTCCTTGATACATCAGCTGATTAAAATAGACCTCTGTGTGCTTCTCACTTAGACATATGCATGCATGCCCTTGAGGCTGATCTGCAGACAGGAGACAAAGAGGCTAAACTGCAACCTCTTTCCCTCTCCTTGGTGCTCTACAGCCCTACAAGCACCAGGCTTGTCTCAGTAAGGTAGCCCAGCAGAACAGCACTCTACAACCTACAGCCTCTAATCAAAGACATGAATGATGCCAGATCACAGGTCACTTCCCTCATCTCAGTATTTTCTGAAAGCACGTGTTGTTTTGATTAATAAGTAGAAGATTGCAAGGAGTTAAGAGATGCACCTGCATGCCCAGGTGAGCAATACACATCACCAGCATTTTGGAACATTTTTGACGTCCATGACTCATCAGTCTCAAAACAGAGAAAAGCTTCTGTTTCTGGAAATTTATTGAACCACACTTACTATGAGATACATGACCACCTTCATTTTTTATGCTCAGAGTCTATTTTTTCTCTCTTGCTCACATGTATTATGCATTTGTTGTTCAAACCACACAAATGTACCACTCTCTATGTTGTAAACTTATTAGCTGTATCTGGAATGATCAATCAATAGTCCGTTTCCATACAGAGCAACAGTGGGCAAGAGAACAGAGATGAAACAATAAATGAAAACAGTGTTGCGTTCTTCCCGCATACATGGACTTGAATTTGTTTTATTGGTCAGCCTGGTAAAGAAAGTTTGGCCTCTCAGCCTCTCGAGAGCTGTGCTGCTGTAAGGACAGCCGGTTGCGACAAGTTGTGTGGTTGTGTTTGGTGTGGTTTGAATAGATGACCTTTCACTTCTAAAACATAAGACGGATCAGCTGGATGGTGGAGAGGGAGTGCCAGGTGTTATAAGCATCAGTGTCTGTGAAATACAAACGGAGCTAAACAGCAGCTGTGTGTTAAGTCAGGAGTGATGCGTATGTGATAAATAGTGGGTGTTGGCACCCAGTGGAGACCAGTACTAGAGGAGTGGAAGTGGTTAAAGGTCTGATGAGGAGCTTACCACCATCTGTAATTGAAGTGTGGAGGTGCTGCTCCCTATACACTTACTTTCACACTCATTTGCTACTCAGTCATAAGCCCAGTAAACAGAGACAACAAATCCCCAAATCCTCAGTCCTGATCTTCCAACCCCAACTCTCCCTGTATGATTCCAAAACGTGGGACTCATTGGATGTCGCTCTCTCATGCCAGACCTTGATTAGCAATACAGAAGTCTTAATCACACACATATCCATGAGCATGCATCACACATGCTGTCAGTGGGTTACACGCAGGTCAGACAGTTAATCAGCTGTGTCTCGTATGAGTTACAACCTATGGCCTGTCTGTGTTTTTAATACTGTTTGTGTTCCCCTACATTAATACACTGGTTGTGATCATCATATGGGGTGCACAAGGTCCAGTGTTTCTACTCTTGATATCTGTACTTAGGTCTACTCCGTGTGCATAAGTACCCATGTGTTGAGAAAGGTTTAGGGAGGGAGAATGGTTATATGTAATAAACAACTCGCTGGAAGATAGGATCTCATTTGTCAATGACACAACCTGTTATTTCATGTAATTGCTGTCATCCTACACTATTTATTGTAGAACTAAGCAAACTTAACACTGAGCACTTTTCTTAAAAAGTTATGGAAGTTCTTCAATTTCAGGGTGAAAAGCCAAAGGTGTTTTGTTTTTTTTTGTTTGTGTGTGTGTCTGTGAACGTGTGTGTATAACATAAATTCAGCCACTACTCTAAATTCAGTTTGTATTCTAGATTGAATATTAGCAAGAAGAAGTTGTTAGAAGATTAGAGAGACTTGTCAAAACAGGATCAAATGTGTTAATTAAAACACAAAAAACACTTCAGTTATCAAGTCAAAAACCTGGCTGTTGAGCAAAGGTTGAACACCAACCATCTAGAACATGTGTTCCTAATGAGAATCAGTGATATTTAATGTAGATTTAACTGCTTCCACCAGGTAGACAAGCAACAGGAGAGTTCAGTGAAGTTATAAGCTGATTAGCTGTGTCTACAGCCTGCCTTAGTTCTGCCACTTCTAACTATGAATCCCAGCTACACAACGATGTGCATATGGCCTGTTATCAACTTTTATTATGCAGCTATTATGCGCAGCAGTGCTTGGATAGACTGGTTTTGTATGTACTATGTAAACAGTGAGGCTGGAACAGAAAGGGTATTTCCTATGGAATTAAGTTTCTGTGAATCTATGACAACATCTTCTACAGGTTTATTAGGGAGTCAGGGGTTTGTAATGAGAGACTGCTGAGTCTCTGTGGCAGCTGTAACAAGTAGTACGAGTTTCTGCCTGAAAAGGATGATAACAAGTTAAGGTCCAGTCAGGTTCATGACAGCAAGCATCAACCCTGCTGAACAGTCCTGGGACAAGACACTTAATCTCTGCAGGGTCCAGGGGGCCCTGACATCACTGAAGGGGGGCAAACAAAAAGTTAATGTTACAGCAACTGTAGATAGTTACAGAGGTGGGACATAGTGGGATATGTCATCTAGAACTGTGGTTGATGTAATTATTATGTTAGTTACTTATTCCATTAGACAGAATAGTCTCTTGGTACCTGTATTATGTGTTCCAAGTTATTATCAGTCACTTATAAACTATTCATTTAGTATTGATGATACTTTGTCGGACAATTGTGACCGAGGAGTTAGATGTCAGTGATGTTAGATGATAGTGATCCCAGCAGAACAGAAAGCTTGTGTATTTATTAGCAGACCTATTCATCATTATGCTGAGTCAAGTCTCTTTGTGATTATCATAAAGCATATCCCTGTAACAACAGTATGTCACAAAAGAATCAAATACCTAATGTTCCTCAGTGCCCAAGACAGGAAGGGAGTGCCCATCACCAGACAGGCCCTCGGCATGTAAAGTCCATACCCACAGCAGTGACTAATTGTTTGTTATGTCAGTGCTTGTCGTGCCCGTTTGCCTTTAATGGAGTGTAGTGTGGTGATCCATCAGGCTGTCGAGCAAGCCCCATGTCAGTTGAAGTGGCTGTGTGTCAGTGGGGCGAGCATGCCGTGCAGATGTGATTTACTGCCCTGCTCGTTGCGCCGTGTTGTGCCTCGCCTCTTAGCCACGCAATGCAGCCCACTCCTCTCCTCTACTCTTCTCCACTTTCCTCTCCTCTCACCCTAGATTGATTACCAGCGCAACTGGCTCATGACACTCGTCATCTTCTGGCAACCTTTTAGTGCCATTTTATAGATGGTTAGCGCACCTCATTTGGCTATTTATACATCTGTAAGTGGCCATGAAATATAGATTTGTCTTGATGGGTGTCAACATTGGAGCTATGGAAGCGGAGCTCAGTGACACCTCGTTATTTTAATGGTGTGAGATGAAGAGGCCACATGGCAGGAGTAATTTTCAAACATGCCTAAATGATACTGTTTTTATTTTCATTTAATGTTTGCACTCATATTTTACTGAAAGCAATAAGACTGTTTTCTTTCTTGCAATGTTTGGTTGGTGCTGAAAGATGGAAACAGGGAGAGAAGAACATCTCTCTCTCTCTCACACACACACACACACACATGCACACACGCACTAAACCACATATTCTATGTGAATGTCAAGGTGGTTCAGAGTGAGAAGAACCCTTAACAGTAACATGATGTGTGACCTGTCATCCACACACACACACATACACACACACATAATTCACTCCATTCACAGGCAAGGTCTCATAGGTAATTAGGTGCTGGCACCCACTCAGTGCGATGTGCTGGTTAATTGAATAGTTAACACATCAGAGGCAGGCCTGTGCAGATTGGAGGTGACACCTGTCAGGAAGCTGTTCTCTCCCAACCCAGGACATTTCCTGCTCTGCCTGATACATATGTCATCTTTGTGCAAAAACCAAATTAGGGGCAGGCAGCCGAGTGAGTGCTGTGCAGCAGGTGTGGAGATAGCTTGAGGGTGGAGGAAGGCAGGCGCTCCTCTGCTCTGTCCTTCAAGAGGATTTGTAAAGCTCCGGGCACCCATCCTTACTTCACTTCAGGCCATTTCCATGGGTATGTGACAGGAAAGTGACAGTTCTGTGAGTTTGTGTGTGTGTGCGTGCGCACATGATGTCAGGCTCTCCCCCAGGCCCTGGAGCAGTGTGCCGAAGGCATTCAGGAGTTGAGTATGCATCGTAGAGAGGTGTGTCAGCTGAGTAGAGGTGTCCAGACTCAAGCAGCTCAAAGACAGCTGTCTGGCAGGTAGACTGGCGTTTGCAAAAAATATGCCAGTTTATCATACAACACTTTTTTGTCCCCACGTACCATAAAATTGCATGTGGATACATACTTTATATGTGTTGACTCGGGGGTCACATTCTTGTCTAGAGATGTTGCACCTTCAGAAGGCAGGGGACAGGCTGTGGACAGAGGTCCTGTACAGTCAGCAGGAGATAACAGCTCCAGAGCAGAGGGTTGTCACACTGGAGCGAGACCTGGGGGCTGCTCACGGCCAAACCACTGAAAGAGAGCAGGTTATCAGCTGGGCCATGTTCTCATGTTACAGAAGCCATTCCCTACATATGAACTGAGCAATTAAACTCACACACATACACTCACACTCTAGACTCATTATGTCCTCTCACATCTGCCACAGCAGGGCAGAAAAGGGATGGACTCCTGCGTCTGGCAAAGCACAGGACGCTCTGCAGAGAGGGACTGTGGAGGCACAGTTGCAAGCAGCTGGAGCTGCACAGCCTGATGGTAATACTACCATTGATACATCACAGACTGACCCAGCATGGCCTCCTCTCAGCCCAGCAGCTGCAGCATTCGCAGGAGCTCAAGGAAGACCAAGACCTCTGCAAAAACTCAGGTATGACAGCTTTTGGGAAACAGTGCATTTAATCCTCTCTAATTGATTGAGAAAATGTTGTCGCACAGTCTCAGTGTGTCTGCGGGCCGAGCTTATCAAACTCCCATCTCTTTGTTCTACCCCTACTGTCATTCTTCATGGTCAGATGGGGCAGAAGTGTCTTGAATCTCTTGAAAGACACATCTGTTTTTTCTCTGTCACCTTCTTATGAGTTTTTCTGTTTTTCTCATATATTTTAGAAGAAACTATTAAAATTACAAAGACACTGACAAACAAAGAGAGAATGATTGAAATAGTATAAGTTAGGAAGACGGGGATGAAGGAAGGCAGTGACAGGTTTTTGTGTCAGGTCAGCTAGCCTCCAGTGCTGGCTTTAATACATTGTGCGAGACAGTCCCCTGTGTGTGTGATGTGGCAGCTGCCTCAGCCACTTATTTGCGAGGAAGTTGCCCATCAGTTCACAGCCCAAAGCCTTTTGTGCACACATCTTATCTACACAACATACCCACTCGCAAAACTATTAAACCATTCCATTATACATATAAAAAGAATCTTAATATATGGATGCACATGGAGAAGAGGTCTGTAAAAAGGTATATAAACAGAAAGTGTTGGGTAGAAGATGGACAGGTCAAACAAAATACCATACTTAGACTTATTTAAAAAAGTAAGTGTACCTGGCAGGGGACTCCATAAAACAGTTGCATGAATACTTTGTAAACACTTTCAGGCAACCGCTCTTTAAAGTGTCACCCCATCATTGTGGATTTACAGCAAAGCAGCACTGCGGGGACAAATGTGTCCCTAGAACGTGTATTTGTGTGAGAGTGAATATGTATTTGTTTTTGTATGTTTCATTTGAGATGCGTCTGTTTATGTTTATGCTTGACAGAAAGAGAGCGCTTTGCTGTCGGCGGGTGGGCATCAGCAGTCTCAGAAGCAGTCGGCAGAGGTGGTGAAGACTGAGCAGGTCCAGAGGAATCTATGTATGACTGAGATTTAACCGCAAATATACAGGTATACTTTATTCCCTACACTGTTTAGAGCTTGAACCTGAAATAAATACATCTCTCAGAGCTGTTACGATATGAATTATCATGAGACTGTATTTAATTTAAATCTCATATGATCCCTAGTCAATATGAAAAACACCAGGAAGGAAATCATCTGACTGCGAACTCTTTAAAAACCCTGCAGTGCCTCATACAGACACAACTAGTGGTTGACAGATCCTTTAGCACTGTGACTCTTGTGGTGTCCTGTATCCTCTCTCCCCTCAGCTTCCCACCCATCCCATTCCTCCCATTCCTCACCATCCATCCTGCTGTGTGTGGGCCAGACACTCAATAGACAGATCATTCCAGGTCGGGGCCCTCATGTGAAATCAGATGTTTATCTTGCCAGTTGAAGTGGGACAGGGGCATCTTAACCAGCACCTTGGTAAAGGTCTCATGATCTCACTCAGCCACTGGGGCTGCTGTAAGTACGCCCGCCACCTGCCAATAGGCATTAGGGAGGATTTAGTAATTAAGTGATAGGCTGAGGACTAAATTGGGTACTTGTGGGCTGGCGAGTCACCCCAAGGTCCCTACAGCCATGCAGATAGGGGATTCTAATTGCCAGGAATATTGATCAGCCTGGCGAGGGGGGTGCACAGGGAATTCACTAGCCATCGATTAGCTGTTACTGCACCTCACTTGTCAATGGAAGAGGGAGGTGAGCATTGGAAAGGCTCCGGGCTTTTCCCACAGTATCCCTCACCACCACCGGCTCCTTACACACACATTCAGAATCAGTGACACAGCATGTTGCGGTGAAAGTGTTCTCTAAACTTCTCATACACCCTCTCCATATGTGTAGACCAACATAACTCTTTTATAGGCAGTCCAGGGGTGTTATATTATTTGAAACAGGGAGCAGAGAGAAAGGCTTTATAAAGGGCCCGTTGGCAGTATTTTTATGTACTAATAAAGTGCCACCCTCCACCCAGCCCCATCTTTCTCCCTCCTCTCTGCTTTTTTTCTTTTCCTTCCAATTCGCCTCCCTGAGTTTGTAAGGGCTCTGACCCGTGGCTGTGGTCCTAGTTAATGTTGGGAGGGAGAGAGGGGACTGAGCTTGCCTGCCCTCTGATATTTAATTAGTTGCTCCACCTGGCAGTAAATAGTCCCTGGTCAGCGCTCACACACACATACACGCACACACGACTGCGATCCTAGTTTTATCACTTATGCTCCAGTGACACGTCACCATCACAAAACAACAGGCCATAAAAAACAAAACCGTGCAGGCAGAATTATAAAACATCCTCTCATTAAATGTTAAAGCTTGCCTGCTCAGATTGAGTCTGTCACACATGCACACATTGCCTTTTATTGATTTAGTTTCATGCATGACATACTTACAGCACTTTAATTTCCTATGACTGGGCTGAATAGAGACAGGATCAATTAGGGGATGTGTTAAAGGATATTAATTTTAAGATTTCATTTGAATTTAGATTGTGAGTTTGAGATTACTGTTCAGTTTGGTGGATTTTCAGGAAAAAGTAGCTTTGATAAGTCAAATTCTAAGGTTGTCATTTCAAGGGTAATATAAATCGCTTTTCAGATTTGCGAGTGTGTGATTCAGGACTCACAGGTGGAGTTTCTAAGGAAGGAGGTTGAGGAAAGCTGGGCCTGCTCAGTCCAGCTGCTCTACAGGTGGTGTATTAACTTCAGACCAGGCAACAAAAAATACGCTTTGATCTCAGACTGGCAGAAAAGCAAATAAGGATATACAGTACCATCCATGTGATTGAGTATCAAGTTCTTATATGATTTCATTTCCTATTGGATCCATCATGACAGCAAGCATCCACCCTGCTGAACAGTCCTGGGGCAAGACACTGAATCTCTGCTGGGTCCAGGGGGCCCTGACATCACTGAAGGGGGGCAAAGCAAAAAGGAATCCCCTTGCAGGATCAATCAGTTTACGTTACAGCAACTGTAAATAGTTACAGAAGTGGGACTCAGTTGTGATATGTCACCTACAACTGTGGTTGATGTAATTATTATATTAGTTACAATTTCCATTCAAACAGTTTCATGGTACCTGTATTATGTGGTTTAAGTTATTAGTCATTTATAAACCTATAAACCTAAATCTATTTAGTATTGATGATACTTTGTCAGACAATGGTGACCATGGAGGTAGATGTCAGTGATGTTATTATATTTAGGTAAATGGCATCATAACCTTAGTCATGTGTAGCTTACAATCAGTGAGCAAGACATTTGTTTGGCATATTGTTCAAGGACGATTCAAGAAGACGTGGCTTTTTGGAAAAACAAATCCACTCAGGATTGTCTCTCCGACAATGCCTTTTACATGTACAGTATGTCATTTGGATTCAAAAACATGATTTTCTAGCTACTCATAGTTTAGTTTTACTGGGCCATCTTGGCTAGTGATTTCTATTCGTGCTGAAATGAATTGCAGAAACAGAAGCAGTGAGAAGGTTTGCTGTGCAGCAGTCTCTAACCTGAATCATTTAGAGCCTATTACAAAACATCAATATATTGATCGAAGTAAGTGTCTCAGTGTACTGCTCTGTAAACACACGGTTGGCTCAGTTGTGCATGTTTTATCTGCTTGAATCTTATCAGGATTTAAATCTTTTCATCTTCAATTCACTCAGTCGTGGCACAATTGGCTTCTGAGCCAAAGATTTGACCTTTGATTTGTTGTTTAATTCTCAGTTTGAATGTAATGTTAAGTAATACACACCTTCCCATTCTCTTAAATGAGAAAGTGTGTCCAAACTTTTGACTGGTACTGTATACTTTTGGTTTTCATTTGACTTATGTATTGAATTCTGCATGTAAAGGTTAGGTGTTTGATTCCGACTGGAGCTCACTCATTTTACAAATGTAAATGTTCATGGTCCTGTAAGTCACGAATAAAAATTTCCCCCAAATGATGAAGCCTGTGGCCTGTGTGCCATTTTCAAGCTGAAGCATGCTTCATGTACCAAAAAGCAGGCTTGGCAGCAGGTCAGGATGATCGGTAAAATAAAGAGAGAAAGACAATTAGAAGTGGACAAAGACTGACTCACAGGCAGGTCAAATGATGCACATTCAAATTTGTGTCCACAAATCTTTGAATCTTTGAAATAATCAAACTCAAACACATTTTTATGATGAGATGCCCTAATGTATAATGAATAAGAATGTAAATGTGGCAAATAAGAAATAATGCCTCCCTCCCTTTTATTTTGGAATATATGTTTTGCTTTAACCTCCTCAGCATTATTTTCATCAGAATTAGTACAAACATACATGCTATGTGTGTTTAGAGTCTGAGCTCGTTTTTTAATATTTATTTTTTAATACATAGAGTGTAAATTACATACATTTTGTTTTGTTTTTAACGTATTGCACAGTATAACTCATGAAACTGATAGATCAGTTTACATGTCCTCTGTAACTACCTATACACATACCCTACAAATACTGAAAAAGAACTGAAGGAAATGTCAATCAACCTGTTTATCCCAAATCAAGTGGGCATGTAAGTCACTCGTGTACACACCCAGACATATACTGTGCACACAAACATTATGTCACTAAAGAGACATAACCCATCACCTTTGTGATGAGAAAGCATTCTTGTCTGTGTTCATCTGTTGATATTCATGGAATCTAGCAGCACCAGACTGTAAGCCGAGCATCACGATTTGCTTCCATGCTCCCATCTGAGTCTCTGATCTGTGTGATTTCCAAGGTCATTTTGTCATCTCTGAAGGGGGATTGTTCCCCATGCTTGTCCTCTGATTGAAGCCTAGTTACAACTGTTCATACGCCACTCCGAGTCACCCTCCAGCCATACTCACAAATTGAATTAGTTTCAGTCTGAATTTGTGTTTCAAAACTAGTAATTATTTTTTAACCCCAGAGGAAGCCAAGAGAAATGAGTCAGATCTTCAAAAGTCATGAAATTTGACGATATATGATTTTACACCAACCAAAGGGACACAAGCCTGAAGCACAGCAATTTACCAACCATTCATCTGTTAGCAAATTAAATCACACCGCATTTGACATCTTTTAGAAAGTTAGATAAATCTGATGAAAAAGTTTCTCTCTCAATTACCATCTGAAATTAATCTCCTTAATCCCAATTTGATCTCTTTCATGCATATAAGGGGTATCTTTCATCTGCCCATCTATGTGCTTTAAATCTCCACCACAGAGTTAAGATGGAACGTGAATGTCAAACTTACTGCTACGTGAAACTCCAACACCCATGCAGCTCCATGAGATGGGAGAGCTGATTAGCTGAGATGAGGACAGAGGGGCGTAACTGACAGCCTCCCATTATCTCTCTCTGTCTCCAGGAGTGTGTGACGATGCTGCAGGGCGCCGGAGGCGGGCATGGTCCGGCTGTAATACATAGTCAAATAACCTAAAATATAGTCAAATAGTCAAATATCCTAAAATACAGCTGCCAGGTCAAAGAGAAACCAACTTTCATCTCACAAATCTCACTTTTAGACATATAGTCAGACATATTTCCACTATATATATTTAATGACATGGATTCATTTAATTCTTACTTTTCTTTTTTGATCTTATAATCAAACAATATAATCTGAAAAGGTGAAATCATGCTTTAAATGAACTATTTTCCATTGCACATTATGAATGCCCATGTTGACTGACAAGCAGCCATTGGTTCATTTTAAGGGGTCACAAACCCAAAAAGATCAGAACTACTGTTGCATTCTGTGCATTTTAGGTGAAGATTAACAGATTTTAGGTTTTGTGTGCACATTACTCTGTCATATGCACTTTAATTGATGCTCTGTGCATATTTTGTGTGCTGTTTAGGTATTTAACCTCTTGGATATTATGTCTCGGATGAGAAGGAGGCCCTAAAGAAAGAGGTGATCTTCAGCTGCAAGAGAGGACAGTCAAAGAGCACTGAGCTGCACACCGAGAGAGCAATGAGACAAGGAGATTGGAACTACTACTGGTACTGTTAGGTATATGAAAGAAAATGGTCATCTGAGGCCATGGCATTAAGATTTTTGTTTGTGCGTGAGTGCTGCTGTCCCTGTGTGTGTGTGTGTGTGTGTATGTGTGTATGTGTGTGTGTGTGTGTTGTGGCAGAGAGGGATCATGAGTTGGCATGCCTGCCCTGCCCTGTGTTATGTCCCAAGAGAGGTGCAGACCAAAAGGAGAAGACTAAGCACTAAACTAAAGAGATGATCAGGCTACAAGCCACTAGCAGATACTCTCATGGTGATCTGCAGATTCAGTCGGTCACCCAAAACTGCTCCTAGCATCCAAGCAACCATGTCCACATGATGATACTGATCAGGCCTACTTACACACCAGCTCTCTCCTCTTTAAAGAGCATGTTGACCAGCCAGTGCCCTACAAGCCCCGAACACGGCTATGATGTGAGTGCTCCATAATAGGAAGGAAAAGGAGTCTCATCTCCTTTCTCAACAGTGAGTATTAGTTTAAGATAGCCAGAGCTGGGAAGGGGC